>NC_034593.1:143520500-143563000 GCF_900095145.1 Mus pahari | reverse complement strand
AGCATCCGGCTTCCTCCCCAGACGGAGCTCTTGACGAGGCAGGCAGGAGTCATAGTTGTTGGTGGTACCCAGGGTGGCTTTTTATTTTTTATTTTTATTCATCACGGTGTCTAAGGATAGATGGGGTAGGGCCAACAATTCACATCACCCGGGACCACCCAGACTGACTATCCAGGAGCCTCTAAGCAACATCACCTCCCTGCAGAAGATTCCCTGAGAGGCTCAGCAATTAACCAAGAGGTTTGCAGCAGGAGCTACTGATGTGATTAGTATTCAGGCTTAATTCTCAGAACCCGCTCGGGAATTGAAAGTGCGGTAGTATTCAGCCGCATTTCGAAACATCAATAAAATGTTAGTCATTTGCGGATGAATGAAAACATTTTTCTTTACCGTCTGCTGTGCTAGGGAAATTATTGTCAAATGGCAGCCTCCCACTAATATTGATGCCAGATACCTAAAGCTCTCTTCTTGTGTACTTCATTTAACATTCTTGGCAGTGCACTCTGGATAAAGCTTAAAATTATCTAGGACAAACGAGGTATTAGAAGGCTTGACTTCCCACTACGTGGCCAACTAGTTCCATGCGGTATTATTTCGCTATCAATAAACTAGACGCCAATGAAAAGAGGCAGAAGGCTCAGCTTCTGGCATTGAGCCAAAGTTTAACGATAGTGTATGCAGGGATAGAAGAGCCAGCGCCTTCCAGTACAAGCCACTGAAAGACATTCTTTCCTAACTGCTTTCCCCAGAGACTAACATCTTCTGCAGCGGTGGGGGGGGGGGTGTTAGATAGGAGGGGGGGAGGGGGGATTCTGTAGCCAAGGAGTGAGCTCTGCAGCAATTTTAATATGTACAACAACCCTTCAGGCTTATAAACCGAAAGTGGAGCCACTTCTATTTAAAGGCAATGAGTTTCCTTTCCTCTTTCTGGTTTCTATCTGGGCTTCTAGTCAATGATCAGAAAACACTTAACTCTTACAGAACCAATCTAAGTAGAGGAAGAGGAAACCAGGGTGACAAATGTTGGGATCTTAGAGTTTATTTGTAAGTATGTCACAATTAAGGAATGCATGTCAGGCCGTTGCTCTAGCCCCGTGCTTTTATGCCGTCCTCTGATTAAACAGGGAAATGGGAAATAAGTTTAACCTCATGTTATTGCAGGCTTACCCTTTGACCCTTCTGAGGGTTCACATCTGAGGGTATTTTTCAGGTTGTCCAGCATTTGCTTCTGAGGTCTCAGAATTCTTCCCAGTAGAGATATAAACTCTGGAATTCTTGGCTCCTTTTGCAGAAACTCTAGAGTAAAGCCAAGTAAGAAAATGAAAATGGTAGAAAATTCTACCAGTAGACTAGAAGGCCACACTGTCTCCAAATGGGTGGTGACTACCTGATAGGATGTTATGGGATGGCACCCTGGTTAGATGTCATAAAGCTGACACTTGGGGAGTCTTACTTTATAAGCATGCACTTACCTCAAGTTCTACCATGTAAAGAACTGAAATGACCAGTATGGATGGAGTTGATGGGGAACAACCATGTAGATCCAAGTAGTGATGGTAGATACTTGTCCATTGGCTTACATTTATTTTTCCTCTTACCTGTGGCCTATGTTTTTAAACACTCAGTGGTATATTGGAAAGGAGACTGTTATAAAATGTCTTTAGAGTTTCCATTTAAGATTTGGTGGTGCAAATGAGATCGATATTATGAAAATATAGGTCAGAAATTAACTGCTTTATTTGTTTTTGTTGATAGTGAGTGACGACAGTTTCAACTCCCAGCTCACTAGTCTCTGCACATGGACAGGACCTAGCATCCAATATACTGTAGTTCTTGAAGGCATCAGTCAGAGCACTGTCCAGCCAGGCTAAGGGCTCTCTCACTTGCACAGTGATTCATTTTGAGTTCAACAGGCTTAAGTTTGATGAATTTTCAAGTCATTGTGAAACATTAAAAGCAAACCAACAGAACCACCACCCTCCGGGAATTAATTGTTAGAGATCCTCAGCTTAGCCCTCTTAAAAATTTGGAACCAGGCAACTAGGATTGCTTTGGCAAATGCTCAGTAGCACTGCAACCTCCACCAGGACATAGCCACTGTGCTATTAGTCTCTGACATTGCTAAATATCCTGCCTCACAGAAGCAAACCATCGCAAGTTCAGAACTGACCATTCAGTCAGAGGTCACAAGTATGAACATCTGTGTATGACACACACACACACACACACACACACACACACACACTGGTAAGGAAGGGCTGTGGCCCACACCCATACTGCCTTGAAGTTTACAGAGACAGAAGTGCTCCTCATCTATCAGATTCTTGGCCCTGATTCATTGGGGAGATCCAGTTAGAGGAACTGGGGGGGGTGCTAATAATTATCCCCAACTGAACTCCTTCCCATGTCCCTCGTGTACTGTGCCATGACCATACAATGTGGCCAGCTCTTCTCAGTGTGTGGAATGTGTGCGTCCCCCCCACCCCCCACCCCATGTGTGGTTCTTTGCTAATGGCTATGGTGAAGGAGGTGAAGGGGAGGGACCTCTTAGATTCAGATCAGAGTTAAAATGACAAGTCTCAGCTTTAATTAATGGCCTTCCAGGAAGAACTGCCTCTGGCCTCTGTGCCTGTCTTTCTTACATTAGACCTACAGGGTAAGCAGACTGAGAAATGGCTATTGAATAAAGGGGAGGGGAGTTATTGACCAGTGGTGCCATTCCATCTAAGCAGTGAGTCACAGCAGCACAGAGGTCTCTGAGATGCTAGGGTGGGTGGGGATGGTGCCCAAGTTGTCCCCCAAAGTTCCACACATTCCAGAGAGATGCCACAAATGTCATCTAAGAACTTCAATGGGGAATCTTCTAAGTATGAGAGAAAAAACATTCTCAAACACTAAAATCTTTATTCTTTTTTTCCTTGTAAGATGAGAGATTTAACTACATTTCATTGGATATTTTCATGGGTTATACAAGAAGCAATAACTTTCATGTAATAATCTTAATGATCTTTTTCACTTTCAAAAATTCGTAGTAGCATCTGGTATATGAATTAAAACAGAAACATCAAATTTGATGTTTTCAATTATATGGTGAAAAAATAATAATGTTATTTTCCCAAATAAGTATACCATTTTTTTGTTCTATTTCATAATTTGTCAAAAGTTCTTACTCAATATAGACATGTTTATTTTGTGCATTTACTGTCTTTATAACTACCTCCTTCTTTCTTTGTTCTTTGACCTTTTCTCTGTCTTTTGTGTATGTGAAAGAGGACTGCTTACTTAAACTTAAGGCATTTTGACTGGAATTGGCAGCTTTAATTTGGAATAATTATTACTCCTAATTTTATAAAAGAGGAACATGAAAAACATGGATATTTTAAATAGGTTAAAAAGTCAAAAGGAATTGTGGAAACCTCTGATCCACTGTAACTCTTGCTGTGGATTGTGATGCTCATAAGGAAGTGAAGACCAGAGGAAAGTGCCCATGTCTGAAATTTAACAAACTATATGAAAGCCTTTCAGAATTTACAATAACCTCCCAGATTTGTTACACTGTTTCCTTTTGTTCTGAAAACAATCACTTTTAGAGACATACTAAAGGAAACTTTAATAAAGCATTGGGCTATGTGTCCAATTCTACCCATATTGAAGAGAGGGTCACCTGCTCCCAAACACCCCCAAAGAACTCTCTGCATCACCTCCATAAGGTTACTCAAAATAGCGGGTGTTCCTCAGTCCTAGGAAGGGACAGAGTTCCTCAGCTCCTGGTCCTGAGGGCGACCACTCTGCTGCCAGCATCTTTGCTGTTTCCTCTTCTACAGCATCCAGGTCTCCTGCCTATGGATCTTCCCACCTGCATTCAGGATGAGTCTTTTCCCATCAGGTGATCCTCTCTGAAATACTCAGGGACACAATCCTCAGTCTCTCATGATCCTATACCAAGTCAGTTGGCAACAAGACTAAAACATCACAGCTAATAAATACTAGGCATGGTACCCAAGTTGGGGCCCGGATACCTTCTCATTTAAAGTCATAAGCCTGTCCCCATGAAGAGAGTTATGGTGTAGCGCGTACATTAAATGATGTAATAATACAGGGTCTGGAAAACAAAGCTAAACAAATACACCAGGGTAAGCTTCAACAGTGGTGCCTGAAAGTTCAACAGAGAGTGTTCAGAGCATCGGATTCCCACATGCAGCAGTTGATCTTTATCTGACAGTGTACAAAAATAAAATAAAATAAAATAAACTCAAATAGATGAAATATCTAAAGACAGGATCGGAACCCATCTTTGTTCCTTGTAAAGAACACGGAGGGAAATGTCCTTGGTACTCACTTTGAAGATGATTGAGATATCACATCAAAGACCTGGGACAAAATCAACAGTACACAGTATGTCAATCTAAATAGCTTTCAAACCAAAAGGCATGGAAATGGTAAAGGAGCCTACAGAATAAGGAAAACATTTCCAGGTTGCATATTTGATGGTTGAGTGATATTCAAAACTTATAAAGATCTCTTATAATTCAATGGCAGGGAAGAAAATAACTGGATAAAACTGGACACAGGGTGAGCAGACCCAAACATTTCTCCAAAGAAAACATATAATGTCCATTGATATCATCATCCTCGTTGTCTTCATCATCATAGTGCCATCACTGCCGCCATCACCCTTGCCAACATCGCTATTGCCTTCGCCGTGAGTACCGACCGACAGCTGCTTCAGGAAAAGGCCCACTGTGGAAGAAAAAATGAAAAAGTACAAATTCTGAGTGACAAGCAAAGTATCACACCAGTACCTCCAGGATGAACGGTCTCCACACCTGAGTGTGAACTGGAGGACAAGTGGACGGAGCCTCTATTCTCATGGGCACTTCATGATGAAGTGCCAGTGACAACTGGGCCTCCGAGCTCCATTTCAGCTGTGGCAAGGCAAAGATGTGAGTCTGTCCAATATCTAGGGCTCCTTCCAGAATATCGGATGTGCCCTATATTTAATTGCTGGATGTTTGGCTTGCTACTGCAGGTCATGGTGAGTACAGGCCTCACCAGGAGACAAAGCTCATCCCTGGGCAGGCAATAGCAACTCGCTGGCTTTCGGTTCTTCTGGATAGTGTTCCTAAACACCGGCAATCTTGGTAATTGTTTCTTGTTTCATTACTGTAAAATATTTTATGTCTATATGACACCCAGATTTATGAATTTCCTGGCAATCCATGGAGAATTATATCAGAACTGTGTTTGGTGGGTTTGTATATATTATATAAATAAGTTAAAAATGAGTGTCAAAAAAGATTTACAAGATGAAAATATTTACAATTCACCTACAATTTTAACTTTGGTAGAAAATGAACAACTTTATTCTGGTTGTATTTGGTAGAATATAAACAAATTTTATATTCACACACGCTATTTATAATGTGTAATATTTAGACATTATTATTGGGCTCAACAAACATCGGCATTATGCTCATTGAAATAATTTCATTTTAGACACAAGTTCTAACTTTAGATAGCATTTGCAGAGAACCCACAATTTCTGCATAAGACATAAATCATGATTTTGACCAAAAGTGATGTGCTTTATTTGTTAATTATCACTAAAATTTACACTCACCCTGGCATGCTGGTTTTATTTGGATTCATGAGTTATCACTGATTCCCCTCCTCTCAGATGTCTTGTGGTAATACAATTTGCTGCTATCCAGAGAGCAAACCCTGATGCCCTCAAGAACTCTTGATGCTTTTCTGCACAATCTCCCAGAGAAAAATCTCTCCCAGAGAAAGCAGAGAGTATCTCATTTTACCAAATGCTTTTCTGTCCCAGCTTATTGTTTAAAAAGCAATCTTGGCTTTCTCAAATGACTCACTTATTTGGAAAATGTGTATATAATTGTGTTAGTTTTCAGTGTGGCCTCATTTGGTATTTTGAAGGCTACAACTAAATTTTAAGATCAGTTGTTTGCACAAACATTTGGGTGGGGAGTGAACGGAGATCTGGGAAGTGGGCAATGACATTTATGCTATTCTGGTTCAATATCACCCGTTTGCTTATTCTGAATAGATTTGCCATAGATGACTAGCAAATTCTTTCAGTGAACTTGCAAGCTACAGAGCAACTGCCGCTGTCTAATTGTAGAAGCAAATAAAAGTACTAAAATCAGGTGCCAGATCAAGAGGACTTAAGACAAAGCAGATAAAAACTTGTGAAAAGAACAAACCTGCAAAATCATCTGACACCTTATGTGGCAAACTCAGCAAATTTTCATTCACCTAACTCATTAAATATGCGTCTGCATATGGTAGGTATAAAGGACAAGTGTATAAATGCATATTTACTAGTCACGTCGGTGATATATAGTATCATAGAGCTACTTAAGAAACAGTATTTTGTTTGTTTTAACATCATTTTGTGCACAACTATTCATATCTTCATTTAAAACAAATGGGAAATTATCACTAGTTGAATTATCTATAATAACAAACATATTTCAAAACATTGTTTGAAGTTGTTGTGTCCCAACTGAGTCTCATGTAAACCAAGCTAGCCCCATAGTAACCATGTAGTTGAAGATGGTCTTGAAATTCTGATCATCCCGCTTCCACCTCCAGAGGAGTGCTGAAGGCACAGGTTATACCAGAGATCAAACCCAGGGATCTGCATCTTGTAAACACCCTAGAACCAGGTTTGTCCCACCCACCAAGTTCAGAAATAGTTTATTGAATATATATTACATACTAAGATTTTAAAATCTCATTCATTCATTCATTCAGTTGTTTGTTTTAATGAGTGCATGTGTGGAATTTTGTGAACTACTTTACAGTCAGCTTTCTCCTTCCACCTTGTGGGTCTTCGGGATCAAATACACATTATCAAATATGGTAAGCACCTTTAGTCACTGAGCTATGTAGGTGATCCATGCCCTAAGTTTTCTACTTTAGGAAGAAATCTTCCCTGTAATTTTAAAAATGTTGGCAAGAGATGAATTTAAAATTCAGCATTGCTTTTAACTAGACATCTATGTTCTTACACCCATAGTCTACATGTAGTCTAATACTTCAGAGCAATCTTTTCAACACACAAAACTGTTCTGCCACATCTAGATCCAGTCCCATGCTGTACTGGGAAGAATGATCCCAACGCTCAACATGTCTCAGAACTCGAGATTCACTGTCTGTCATCTTTACTAGCACCTCAACCATGGGCCAATGTATTATTTTTTAGAATGACTGTAACAAACTTTAAGAAGTAGAGAGGTGTATTTTTTCATAGTCTGGAAGCTAACAGTAAGAGACAGGCTAAATTCCTCCTGTGTTTTCCTTTGCCAGCAGATAACTGCCCTCCACCACCTATCATAGGGACAAAGCAAATTACTTAAGGACTCCTAATGGTTTGGAGCCCTTTTGAGGTTCTGAAAAAATACAGACATCAGGGTGAGGCTTCAACATAGGGAATTCAGGAGGGCAACTTTCTGATCATAATAATCTTTATTTATTGAGACCTATGTTGTCATGTGCACTGGTACCACCTTGTACACTCCAACACACACACACACACACACACACACACACACAGCAGAGGAGCTATAAATACTCACTGAAGTAATGAATGTAATCATCATGTCTTGTGCATGTCTGAACATTTTAAAAGATTTTAGAATTTGAGAAGACACAGCTCCTATTTCACACACACACACACACACACACACACACACACACAATGTTTTCTTTCCCTCACTCTTCATATTATATTCTCCTACTTCCCATCCTTCCATTCCAGCTCCTCATTCCTAACTTAAAAGTCTATTCTGTCTTCAGGTCATCATATTGTTTTGTTTTGTTTTGTTTTGTTTTGTTTTGTTTTCATTCCCCTCTATAATTTGATGACAACAATTACCCACACACTTAGCAATTTCCATGAAATTACAAGATTCCTTTCTTTTCTATCCTAGAGTACTACTCCAACATACCTGTGCAGTGCATGATCTTCATGCATTCATTGCTGAGGGAACTTCAATTGCAGGTGGATTTAAAAACATGTATAGGCAATGTCTCATTACACACAAATATCTGAATATTTCTTGGACAATTGAAATGAAGTGACATGTACTCTTCTGAATGAACTTGGCTTGAGTTCTTTCTTACTGAGCTGCTTGCTTTGGGTTCCATTGTTTGGTATAGCATTTGTTATCCCTTCACTGTCTGTCATCATATTCCTCAGACTTGTTTCCTGAGGTGAGTTTCTTGTGGGCAGCATATTGTTGGACCATTTGAAGAATACAGTGCACCAGTATATGTGTGTGTGTGTGTGTGTGTGTGTGTGTGTGCACGCGCGTGCATGTGTGCATACACGCTTTGCTGTTGTTTTGTTTATTTGCTTGTTTTTATATTAAGGGACTGGCAAAAATGGCTCTGTGAGAGTATTACTGATTTTACAGAGTCCTAGAGTTCAGTTCACAGAATATTCATATTTAATAGTCCACGAACTACCTGAAACTCCAGCATCTCCCTTGAATGTTTATTGTGGTGAATCAAAACGTGTATCTGATTGTGACCTATTTAGTGCTCTGTGACTACATGCATCATAATTATTATTAGGAGGATTATTCCAGTTAAATACATAATGAAAACTCTTTCAGGACACCAGGGATGGAACTGACCAGAGCTATGTATTTACTGTGTACTGAAGACCACTCCAGCTCTGTGGAGGTATTTTATTGAACTCTTTTCGTATATTGACTCCCTTGCCTTTTGCTTAAAGGAAGAAAATGTTAGTTACAATTGATAGAAGAACTAACTCACTCAAGAGCCTGAAGAAAGGAACAGAGCTTCTAGTATGAGATGCTGAGACCGTCTCACTGTGAAGGATGTTCCCTGTCCATTCTGATAAGAGGGGGGCTGCACAGCTTGGACTGATTCATGTCTCTTGCTTGGATCCTGCAACATCTGGTCTACAGTGCAGGAAATAAGTAAGGACAATGTCAGAAACCTAAGAGCAGGAAATTCCACGGGGTGAGAGTTATACATGGTCTAATTCTCTAAGTCCTGCTTGTTCTGCCAGTGGGTTAGTGTGTTTTAATATCTTACGTTAAGAGCAGACATTATTTTTAATAGTACATCTCATTTTCTCTCTAGGGAAAGCAGGAGATATGGTGCATTCTGCAAGACTACAGCAGCAGCTTTCCAGGCACAGCCTAGTGGGCTGGATAATGTGCTATCTCAAAACCAGAGCAAGGTCTACCCAGAGCCTTGATAATGGCTCCACAGGATCAGAACAATATGCTCTCACACAAAACCCTTTTAAAACAATACATATTTTATGTCCCTTTATCTATAACTGAGGCTTTCCAAGGCAGAATAAATCCTGACGACTTTGTTAATTATATATTGAGGATATTGCAGAACTCAAGTGTAGGAATAAAGCCAAGCCTCGACCAGAGATACTCAACTGGAATATGGTACGTGCTCAGCAGCTACTCTGCTTTCTCTTCTGGTATTTATTTTGTCAAATAACTTTCTCCACTTCTCCTGAGGTATGGTGGTCTAAAGGTATACACATTCTTGTATTTTGTAATTAATAAAGCTTTCAAAGCCACCCATTAAAACCCAGATACTAATTCTAAATAATCAGAGAGGATAAACAACACTCTAGTTTACACTAACGTTCATTTGATCATCACTGTGAGACCAGGTAAGATAAAAACCATATGAGGGTTGAGCGCTTAGGGCAGTGGGGTTTTTCTCATGTTGTAACATGCTCTCAGATCTTAACACAACTGACTCCTTGACAGAAGTACCATTCATTCTATAAAAACCCAGCACATATATAGCACCACCTGCCAAACTTAAAGATCTAATCTGTCAAAATCCATAGTTCTGAGAAAGTTTCTAAATTTACTAACTTTGCATTTGGCTTCTGTATTTTCCCTTCCAGCTAACTGTTCTTGTAAATGGAAGTATGTCAACTCAGGATATAATCTTTGTGCTTAAAACCTCACCCTGGGAAAGACTTGCAGCTACACTGGGATCCTGAACACACACAATATTTACTACCCTCCAGCCTGCTATGACCTTCTATTGGCTTAAACTTGTAGTCTTCTCTGGTAGATATCTCACAACAATGAAAGGGGAATCACCCAGGATGAAAGTTGTCTATACTTTATGTCTCTACATTGTGCTTTACATATTATAATTTCAGGGAGATTACTAACTACTCATGTGTTCAGATTTAAAGTCATTTTAAAACTTCTATTCTATATTTCAATATCTATTACCACTACTATCCCCTCTCTATAATTTTGCTTCAATTTGCAAAAGTGCGGTATATTTCTATAAGTAAAAGTAGGCAGAACATTTGCCTATAGGAATGTTCCTTGTATCAACACTTGTGTTGTCTCTGCACATGGGGCTAAGCAGCCAACAGTATTGCCATTCATTAAAAGATGGTTCTACCCTGTTTTGCTGTAGTGAGCACATGATCCCATGCTGTGAACTGTAAAGTGGTAGGTACCAGAGATGCTAAGTGAGATTAGTAGCAGGACCTCCCTCTTAGAACCAAGCAATAGTACTTGCATTCTGCTCTCAGCTTGCTGACTAGTATTTGCAAGGATGCCTTATAAAGACTACTGACCTCAGTTTGATTCAATCTGTTGGATTCTAATCTGTCTATTTCCACTACAGTGCTTAGACATGATTTCACATACCACTGTTAGACAAGAAGGAACTATTAGGTATATATTTTTAAAAAAATTCCTTGAAATATTTTTCCAAATCAATATTATTTTATTCTATGCAATTATTCTAACACATTTTAAGTCAAAATACTGTTTCCAAAAAGTAAATTACATTTCCTATTAAAACCTAAAATGGCTAGGCACTGGATTTGACTCACTGGTTAAGAGCACTGGCTAATCCCCCAGAAAATACAGGTTCAATTCCCAGCACCCAGATGGCAGCTCACAACTGTCTGTAATTCCAGTTCTAAGGGAATTGGCATGCTCACATAGACCTAAATGCAGCTGAAACACCAATGCACATAAAAATAAATGAATCTTAAAAAATTACTTAAGTAAAACCCAAAATGGGATGTTTTCAGTATTATATCTATCACAATGACAAGACTAACTTTAGGAGCAAATGCTCTTGCTTTTTCTATAATAGTTCAATCGTAAACCATGTATATGTGTTAAATATATTTATATATATATTTATTTATTTATAATTTACAGATGTACATGAAAGTTTAGTTTATATTACAAATAGATGCTAGATATCTTATTTTTCTTTATATATATGTGTATATATATGAAGATATATAAAAGTTTAATGTAGATCATAAGTAGATATATGGTATATTTCTTACTTATTGTCAGTAATAAGGTAGTATAGTTATCTAAATATATACACAGTTTTACTAGGAAGCTGTAGAAGTAACACTTTGTAACAGGCTTTAGATTGTAGGATAAAACTGTAATTTTTCCTTATCAGTCACACTAATAGTCTCTGAAACAGTTTTTTCAGTTGTTAAATGACAAATATGTTTTACAAGAATGAAAAGTTTTAGCACATATTTGACAATAAATGAACATGCTGAACATTTCACACATGATATCTGTTGTTTCTTGTCATTAATAGAATTAACAATGATCATTTTCATAATACAAAATTAGAAATGGTATTAGCCAATAATTGTTGATAAGATAAGAGTACAACAATTAATAAAGTAAGCAGAAAGAAATAATATACTTTAGAGAGCAATATTCCCCTAGTTAATGTATTCATTTCTACATACACCCCATTGCCTAGCTGTCTTTTCAAAATTAAACAAATTATTTTACTAATGAACAGAAGTAGAATCCGAAATAAGGATATCTATCTTTTATAAATTAGCAATGCTTGTAGTTTGAATAAACAACAACAACAAAAAGTTGTTTTAGAAACAGCCCATTTATCCTGGAGATGTTTAGTGAAATTAGAGTCATAAAAACAAGACACTGAATTGATTTCTTGTAAGCATAAGCATTTTTAAAACCAGGAATAGAGTTCATAGTTTGACTTATACATAAGAATATGTCATTTTGAAATTCATCTTCTTATCTAGAAGAAAATAGCTAGTTAAAAAGGTTGTTTTATTGAAAGAAGAATGTAAAGATTATCCTAGGTGCATAATAATTTTTTTTTTCTGTAAAAGGATAGGCCAGCATGAGCCGGAATCAACTGTCTCATCGGAATATGTATTTTAGCAACTGACTCCTCTATGAAAGCAACAGTAAATTAACGGAGTTCATAGTCCAACAGCTCAAGATTCTATCAGTAATTAGTTGTTGTGATATATTCATTGACTTGACTGTCCTGAAGCTCGATTCTGAGTGTGTTCTTCAGGTTGCTTGAGGAAAGGCTAAGATCTGAGTCAGTGGGGTGGGTAAAGAGATCTATTCCTGCCAACATAGGTGAGCTGGTGGTCACCGATGTGGCTTGTGAAAAAAAACAAAAACAAAAAAAACAAAAAAAAACAAGCAGCAAGAAGTGGGGTGTGGGAGGATTTGCTCCTGTTCTAATGCATCTCATCGTCTGACTCAGGAATTCATACTAGGGATCCCCCCTCCCGGCTCCCCTTCTACCAGGTTTTCAGCTGAGCTCAAAATGGGGGTCAGTTCACTGGCTTCTGGGTACTCAGAGCTTCAGACTTTGACTTCATTATGTTGCTGGCTTCCCTGGTTCACTGACTTGCAGATAGTAGTATAGACTTTTCAGACCATGGAAGTATGATGCCAACTTTATAATAAATCCCCTCTTTATTGTCTGTCTGTCTCTCACTTATCTATCATCAGTCATTCTCAATCCTTGTCTACTCTATTGATCCTATTTCTTTGGAGAAATGTGATAACAGACATACATAAGGAAAAAATATATACATCAAAATTTGAAATTATTTTTTATGTTTCAGCATTATGGCTGATGCTCGGATATCATCTGTAACCCTATTCCCTTGACAATGAATCACACCAAATTCAATTAAAATCTGGCCCAAATAAGAAGGAGCCTGAAAGTTACCCTCTACATGAAAAACAAATCAGGAACTCAGTAGGGAAAGACGCTTGCCTCCTAACCTGACCACCAGGGTTCTATCCCCTAGGCCAGCATGGTTGATGAAAAGACAAACTCCCATAAGGTCTCCTCTGGCTTCCACACTGTCCTTGGGGTCTGCATCTGGCCATACATACACACGTTACCAAATTCAATCTTTCATTAATAAAGTTCATCAATAAAAGAAGTGAGCAATGAGTAAGCCACGAGAGTAATGTGGGCAGAGAAGAGCTGAGGGTCAAGCTTCAAGTGCAGTGCACAGCTATCCATAGCAGTGTGCACATAGATGTGACAACCATGTTGGCAAGGTATCAACTCGGGTATGATGCAGCATTGCAGTGGTGGTGGTGTCAGACATGTTCAGGCATGTAGGTTCTCTCTGGTGAGTCTGTCTAAGCTGGTAGACCCTAGAAGGACAGGACCCCTCCTTACCAGTAATCGTAGACCAGATTCCTGTGCTAACCCTAGCCCCATGGAGAGACAAGCTAACTCAGTCCAGTTCATGATGTATAGTATAACACGTGTAGATTTGGGGCAAATCCCAGGCTTATATTACTCTCTACTGAGACATTAACAAAACAAAACAAACAAATAAACCATCCTGAGCAAATCAGACTTATGACCCCTCTGGTATTTAAACAAAAATAATTACAACCCTTTAAAACTTGTAACACAGAGACCCCATGGTAAGGCTGGAAGGCATAATTCTTTCTCCGAAGTGAGACATACTAGCTTTACAACTCACCAACATCAGATCTCATAAAGTGGTCACACCTTCAGCAATACTGGAAAACAGATGTAAGAAAGAAATCAAACATTTTTAAAAGAGAATATAATATAATATAAAGCTGCACTGAGCAAAATTCATGGGAAAAATAAGCAACTCCTTATGTGTTCACAGCACAGCACATGAGATTAAGCATGTACCTCCTTAGTGTGCAAGAGGAACTCAGCAATATCAAAGGTAGAGAAATTCTCTCAACGAGATAATCAGATCTCTAGGTACACATACAGAGGTAGTGGATGATTCAAAGTCACATCTAAGTCCACATCAAGACCTGCAACACTCAAACTCTCCTGGTAAGTATGCAGAGATGATTCTCAATGTCAGAAAAGATATGCACACACATAAAAGGGCACACAGTAAACCTGGCAGTCTTTGTCATCAGAAACCTGTAAGCATGCTACCCAGTAAAACAATCCTCTGGAAAAAGGAGGGATGTGGCACAGACAAAAGGCATCTACACCAGACCAAAACGTTATGACCAAAATATTTCAAACTGAAGAAAAGAAATGACAATGAGTAGGAAGGAGACTTCAAAGGCTGTCACTGCTTAGAGTAAGTAGACGACAGTCTTAGAATGTGCTGGTGTCATGAACCTACTGTTATACTCATGCATTCATTATAAAGCCAAAGAAGCAAGACAGCTACAATAAAAACAATAATCAAATCAATCATTTTTATTGGATATTGTCTTACATTTCAAAGATTATTGACTTTCTCAGTTCTCTCCCCTCCCCCCATCAAAACCCCTATCCCATCCCTCCTCCCCCTGCTTATATGCGGGTGTTCCCCCTTCACCCATCCACTCTTATCTTCCTGCCCTGGCATTTCCCTACACTGGGGCATCGAGCCTTCACAGGACTAAGGGACTCTCCTTCCACTGTTGCCCTACAAGGCCATCCTCTGCTACATATGAGGCTGGAGCCATGGGTTCCTCCATGTGTACTTTTTGTTTGGTGCTTTAGTCCCTGGGATCTCTGGGGTTACTGGTTGGTTGATATTGTTGTTCCGACAGAGCAATTAGACAACAAAAGGATACAAATATGAAAGAAAGAAGTCAAAATATCCCTATTTTCAGATGATATGGTATACTTAAGTGATCCCAAAAATTCCATCAGAGAATTCCTAAACCTGATAAACAACTTCAGCAAAGTGGCTGGATATAAAATTAACTCAAACAAATCAGTAGCCTTTCTCTACTCAGGATAAATAGGCTGAGAAAGAAAGTAGAAGAATGACACCATTCACAATAGTCACAATATAAAATACCTCAGTGTGACTCTAATCAAGCAACTGAAAGAGCTGTACGACAAGAACTTCAAGGCTGTGAAGAAAGAAAGATTTCAGAACAAGGAAAGATCTTCCATGCTCATCGATTGGCAGGATTACTATAGTAAAAAAGGCCATCTTGCCAAAAGCAATCTACAGATTCAATTCAATCCCCATCAAAATTACAACTCAATTCTTCATAGAGTTAGAAAGACCAATTTGCAAATTCATTTGGAGTAACAAAAACCCCAGGATAGCAAAACTATTTTCAATAAAAGCGCATCTGGGGAAATCACCATCCCTTACCTCAAGCTGTACTACAGAGCAATAGTGATAAAAACTGTATGGTATTGGTACAAAGACAGGCAGGTAGATCAATGGAATTGAATTGAAGACCCAGAGATGAACCCACACACCTATGGTCACTTGATTGTTGAAAAAGGAACTAAAACCCTCCAGTGGAAAAAAAGACAACATTTTCAACAAATGGTGTTGGTTCACTGGCAGTTAGCATATAGAAGGATGCAAATTGATCCATTCTTTTTTGGGGGGTTTCTTTTATTATTAATAATCATTCCATTTGTTTACATCTCAAATGAAATCCTACTTCCCATTTACCCCTTCCACCAACCCTCCATCCCATGATATCCCACTTCCTGGTTAACCCTCTACCACCACCCCCATCCCATATCTGCCTTCCCCCTCCCTTTTGCCTGTATGAGAGTGTACCCCCACCCACCCACACTACCCCACTCCACTGCTCCAGTATCCCCATAACCTGGAGCATCAAACCTCCCTGGGACCAAGAACTTAGCCTACCGTTGCTGTTGGGCAAGGACATGCTCTGCTACATATGTATCTGGAGTCAAAGATCCCTTTAGGTACACTCCTTGGCAGGAGTGCAAGGAAATAGGTATGGATCAATTTGAATTCTTCTACATGTGACCACCAGTTGAATAAGCACCATTTGTTGAAAATGCAGTCTTTTTTTCCAATGAATGGTTTCTCCAAGCAAGTCCAAGTGAATCAAGGATCTTTGCATAAAACCAGATACACTGAAAGTAATAGAAAAGAAAGCAGGGAAGAACCTCGAACAGGTGGGCACAGGGGAAATTTTCCTGAACAGAACACCAATGGCTTATGTTCTAAGATCAACAATAGACAAATAGAACCTCATAAAATTGCAAAGCTTCTGTAAGGCAAAGAACACTGTCAATAGGACAAAATGGCAACCAACAAATTAGGAAAAGATCTTTACCAATCCTACATCTGATAGAGGGCTAATAGCTAATATATACAAGGAACTCGAGAAGTTAGACTCCAGAGAATCAAATCAATCTTAATCCAAAGAAAGCTACTTGGTGCAAATGGATTCAAAATACAAATTTTGACTAACTCAATGTCCATTCATAAATAATTCTCATTAAATCTTCAACAGGTAAACTCCATATGTCCAAAGCCTCATCACTTAGCTATGTCTCAGATTGATGGGTGTGGTGATTTGAATGGAAAAGGTCTACATAGTCTCCAGCACTTGAATGCCTGATTCAGGTTGAAGGTGTTGTTTGGAGTGATTTAAGTGTTGAGGCCTTGAAGAACAAAGTCACTGGTACCTGGGCTGTGAAGGTGAAAATCCTCACCTATTTGCAGATCGATCATTCTGCTTCCTCCTAACCATAAAGGATGTGACCTCTCAGGTTTCTGTTCTTATTACCATGTGCCTCCTGCTACAAAACTGTTTCCACCATTATGAACTCTAGGCTCTGGAGCAGTCAATAGCATACACTCTTCTCTTAGCTACGGAATTATATCAACAGAAAAGGGATTAAGTCATGGAGTCCTTTAAGGAATGGGGATGAATAGAGACTGATCGTTATGGTTGACATTGGGAAGCAGGAAGGAGACCATGATGTCTCATGGACAGCCTGTGTTAAAACAGAGCAGGATGGTACAGCAGCAAGCAGCTGGCTCTTCCTCCTTCTAAATTCCTCCTGCCATGAGCTAAAGATTTCTCACTGAAGACACTCCAATACAACACACACAGACACCCACCCACAGAGTATCCTACAACACACCCAAATGGATCCTCCAAAGACAAGGCTAAATGGTGTTTTTATAAATCAACCAGCTTTAGATATTTTATGCATAACAAGACAAAATGAATGAAAAAAATCACGTTGAAGACTTTTGAAGACCTCTGCTGTTACTTACGATTACATAACTGAATAGGAAATAAAAGAATGAAAATTTTTATTTAGTTATGGTATGACAGTCAACATTGAAATTCTGAATAACAAAAGCACTATAAAATTTCAGAACAGAATACTAACATAGAAAAATCTATAATTTTACTATTACCTGGCAAAGAGTACGTAAAAGTTAAAGATTCAATGCCATTTGTACAAGTAACTTCCAAAATGAAATATGTAGGCTCAGTCTAACAAAGCATGTAGGATATCTAATAAGCAAAACTCTGAAATGGTCCAACTATTTAAAAGAGTGCAGAAAGTTAATCTTTACAAATGGTAAATGCTGATATTATGTCATATCTTCAAGACAATCTACAGATACAGATGCACTAATTTAAAAGCAGGGGTTAAAATACCCAGGTTGTGTGAAAAGGAAAAAAAATGAAGTTAGGAAGCTCAGCTGTTCAATATTTAAAGATATTTCAGATAATTGGACATTAATTTACAAATTAACAAACATGTGAGTGAATTTAAAGCATCAACTCAAAACTTATACAGAAAATTACCAAAAAAAAAAAATTACGCATAACTAAAAACGTGGAAAAATTAATTAAATTCTGGATCTCTTTCCTATTTTACCATTTCCCCTGAATTTATTGGAGTTTCTTTTCCCACCTTAGAATTCACTTTGCTATGCATAAAGAACAGGCACTGTGTCCCAGAGCAGCATTGTACATCCTGGTTTAATTCTCATATATGACCCCAGTTGGGCCTATTCTCATCCCATTGCAAAGGGACAACTGAGACATGGAGAGAGACCTTGCAACTATGGTTACATACACTGTATAAATTTAGTGCTTATGTGTGTGTGCTGTCTGCTTGAACACCTTCGTGCCAAACTTTGTGCTATAGAAAAGAGTTCCCCCTGGCACACAGAAAATAGTAAAGACAGTTTGTGATTCATTAGTAAATTCTTTGTATTTGACATGTGTGGTGGTTTGCATGGGAATGGCCCCACAGGCTCATGGGTTTGAATGCTTGATTCCCAGTTGGTGGAACTTTTTCAGAAGGATCAGAAGGTATGGCCTTGTTGGAGGTCATATGTCGAAGGGGAGCTGGAGGTTTCAAAAGCCAATGCCATTCCCAGTTAGCTCTTTCTGACTGATGCATGTGGATTACGATGTGAGCTCACAGCTTCTGTTCCAGCACCATGCCATGCTTCCCACCATGACACTCATGGACTCTGATCCTCTGGATATGTGGGTAAGAAGTCACTGAGTTCATCTTGAGGCATATTGGCTTGAGAATTTGTTGTCTGCAACTAAGAACTTCAAGTAGCTGTGTTTACCAGGTATATCCTTCCAAGGTTGAACTACAAAGATGTGTTCCTATGTCATTTCCCAAGTCTGTTTTGCCAGGCTACTTTCTCATATATATTTTAATTTCCTGTCATGGGCTGGGTTGGCTCAGTGGTTAAGGATGAGTACTGCTATTTCAGAGGACCTGAGTTTGTTTCCCAAACCCCACGCTGGTTGGCTCATAACTACCTAAAACTCAATACCCAGTATAAGAAGTTTGGCTCTTGTGGGCTCTCTGGGCACTAACCGTCATGTGTATATACACATAGAGAATATTAAAACTAAGACAAATCTTTAAAAAATCAACTTGGCAATTTTAAAATATAGTGTGTGTGTATGTGTGTGTGTGTGTGTGTGTGTGTGTGTGAAATGAGATACAATTCCTTTAAAAGAAGCCATAAGCCATGGAGTCAGGGGTTAAGGAAGCCATCAAAAGTGATAATCACTATAGCAATGAAGGTGTCCCCTGCACAGTAGATATTATAGGTGACTCCTACATACCCCTATTTTATTTAATCCTTACAGTGGGATCTGCAAGTACAGTTCAATGATTATGAACATTTTAGTAGTAGATTTGAACCTCATACCTATGGATAACTGGTATGTTTGTCTGACTAGTGACACAGACACAATACCAACCAGTGTACCAATTCCTATGGCAATACCATTCCTGTCCACCTGGACTTCTGATAGGAAAGGCAGATTAACCTTGAAAACGGCACTTTTGTGAAGGGTGTTTGTAGGTATGCAGATACTTGGAAGTACTGACGTCTAGAATACTATATCTGCACAGACCATGTTGTACAATTTGGACAAAATGAACAATGGACATTTTCCTTAGTTTTTACACTGAGTATTAAATACAGACGCACAATGATTTGTTTTTAAAGGGTTGCTCATTAAAGCAGAATATGTCATATTTAGATCTGCATAGCAATTTCAAATGAACCATGTAGCCTATGGGGTCCAATCCTACAATGAAGAATGAGGTGGTTTAGTACTTACTTTATAGAATTTTGCCTGACTTAAGATTTTTCCACTATTACTGAATCCAATGATACTAATTTACCTCTATTCTATATATGTGTTATTTTGATTATGACAAATGCAAATCAGAGTAAAGGTGAGCGCTTCATGTTCCAGCCTTGACTCCGACAAACAAAGTATATCAATCACCAGTAATTAGATTGTCAGTTCCTAATTTAGCAAGAAGTATTCCACTCTAACCCAGAAAATGCAAATATCAAAATAAATGAAGTTTTGGAAAACAGAACACAATGTGGATGACCTCTGTTTCAGCTGTCAGTCTAGAGCCAGGGTCACTGCTCTCTTGTTTGCTTTCAAAATGTACAAAACAGAGACTGCATTAGCTGCAAGAACCAATGTGTTTCATGAAGGCCATTTACATAGCACCTAGAAAGGCTTGTGTCAGGATCTGTGTGTTTCCAATATAATGTTGATCCTTAGAAGTTACCTGATGGTTGTTTTTGAGCATGCCCTTGAACTCAAATCTTCTACCACACAGAGGGTGAACCAGGCAAATGGAACATAACATGAACAAGGTGCTAGTCAGATTATAGGCTTAACCACATTCAGTACAGAGCTCTGAGCATTTGATAAGAGCAAAATCATTAGTTCTAAAGAATCTTAACAAAATTAAGGGATGGATAAAGAAGTGAAAATATTTTAAGAGGTACAAGAAACCATGAGATCCAGTCTCTCTGTTGGAATGGCAACTGCCTTTCCCTCCTATAAGAAGGAAATACTGGAGGATAGCCCAGTAAAGCCATGGAAAGGAAATGAAGCTGAACAAAGTCTAAACTTTAGAGAATCCGAGGCAGGGTTTGTTAGAGGGACACAGTAGAACCAAAGCATGCATAAAGGCCTTGATTATCCATCTATCGCACACGTTATACCAGTGTTGCTGGGGAAGAAGCAAGAAGACCTGAGAAGCTCCCGCTTCCAGTTGGTTTCTGCTTGGGAGATTTAATTTTTCTCAAAATTTGTAAGATTTAACCATCAAGACAAAGGCTCTTCAAGTTCTTATAAGTGTCACTCCAACAGATTTACCTGGAAAAGGTAGCAGAGAAATAGAAGCTTGAGCCTTCCTAATCAAAGCAAGAAACATTAATTTATAGATGTGCAGTGAAGAGTGTATTCCATAGTTACTGTGTGACACTTTCTAAGACAAAAATTCATCTGGTAGACATGTAAAAATAATGAAGGGTGAAATCTGTGCTCGACATAAAGATGTTAGTTGCTTTATAAATCTGTGTGAAGCTTAAGTGTATTTGAACTGCAATCAAGGAAGCAACATACGCTCAAAATGAACCCAGAAATAAGGCCTTCCTTATTTTAAATCTAAATAATCATAGTTCTAAATCTGAATCAGATAATCCCTAGAAAAAATGTCTGTCTTGGCCTTGAAATTTTCAACAGTTGATACCTTCTTAGCCATCAAAACTCATTTTTGAATTTTACTTAGGACATACTTGTTAAACATGCTTACACACACACACACACATGAAATACTCAAAAGTTGTGTGTATGCAGCCAACCATCAGACTGAGCAGGGGGACCCCAATGGAAGAGCTAGAGGAAGGACTGAAGGAGCTGAAGGGGATTGCAACTCCATAAGAAGAACAAGATCAAATAACAGGACCACCCAGTGCTCACAGGGACTAAACCACCAAACAAAGAATATACATGGAGGGAGCCAGGACTCCAGATAAATATGTAGCAAAGGATGGCCTCAGCAGACATGAATGGGAATAGAGGGAGGCTTGACATCCCAATGTAGAGGGATGCTAGAGGGTGAGGTGGGGGTGTGTGTGAATGGGTGGAGGAGCACCCTCACAGGGACAAAGGGAAGAGGGGAGAAGGGGAATGAGATGGGGGTTTTTGGAGGGGTAGCCAGGAAGGGACTATCACTTGAAATGTAAGCAAATAAAATTATTTTTAAAAGAACACCTTAATCTTAAAACATAATAAAGTAACTCATATAAGCAAGTGTTTTAGATCGTCAGAAGGAACGTGTAAAGAGAAAAAAAATTAAGGGTTGGTACTGTAGTAAGTGATGGAAGCCAGGACTCTGCAATCACAAGAGAAATGAAACTACGTTTTTTCCAATCCTTTTCTCAACACTGATTTAAGTCTAGTTTCTTTATAGTTTATGTACTACAGTAGTTTGAATGGGTATGGCCCCAATAGACTCATGTGTTTGAATGATTAGTCCATAGAAAGGGGAACTATTAGAAGGTATGATCTTGTTGGAGGAAGTGTGACACTGGTGGAGTATCACTGGAAGTGTGTCACTGGTGGTGGAAACTGTGAGGTCTCCAATGCTTGAGCTATGCCCAGTGTGGCACAGTCTCCTTCTGCTGCCTGTGGATCATGATATGGAACTCTCTGATACTCTAGCACCATGTCTGCTTGCCTGATGCCATGTTTCCTGCCATGATGGTAATGTACTAAACCTCTGAAACTGTAAGCCAGGCCTAAAGTAGAAACTTAAAGGTTCTTTGGAAAGTCAGTTGGATGGTGTTTTGCTGGGGCAAACATGTGAAGGAACATTTTATTAAAGTGGACACAGGTGTGAAAGGCTAAGGCCGACTCATGAAGGAACGTTTTGCTGAAGCAGACAGGGGAGAGAGAATGTTCTGTTAAAGCAAGCGTGTGAACGAACACATGAAGGATTCTTTGCTAACAACACATGTGTATTGATCTGCCCTACACTGCATAATTGAGCTGCATTTGTTGGAACTCCATAGAGAGAAATGCACCAAAAACTTCTGGTGGTCTGCTGCAGTCTTTTGCCACTTACATGGACTCAGGATGATTGGATGCATGTGCTGAGGCAAGACCAGTGTGTCTCTCATCTTCACTGATCTGTGCTTCCCTGAGAGAGGCACAGCCAAAAGCTTCTCCTGGTGTTCCTGTTCGTCCTTCATGCTGACTTGAGCCAAGGCTGAGGACTGCCTGTATCTGCTAGGTCCAGTCATCACTGCTGCTAATTAGACTACCAAACTGGACTGTTGGTGTATCCATGAAGTGTTTTCAAGTGGGTACAGCTGCCAGTGCCAACCTGTGAACTGAATTGCCAATTTCCACACAGGTGGGAGTTGCTCCAAAGAACCTTTCTGAACATGTCTACTTCCTCCTCCCCATCCTTTCTTTCCCACTACTTCTGGTGGGTGGTGGGTTACAAGGGAGATTAAAGCACTTAAGAACCATCATTAAAAATAAGGTTTGACATTTAAAAAAATGTGTGTGTGTGTGTGTGCGTGTGCGTGTGTGTGTGTGTGTGTGTGTGTGTGTATGCTCATGTGGGCATGTGTAGAGTCCAGAGGTAAACCTTAGCTTCCATTTCTCACAGTCTATCTTCCTTATTTTCTGAGCTAGGATCTCTTTGTGGGGCTAAGTTGACTAGCATCCCCCAGTCTCTACCCCCACATCACTGAGATTTCATGTACATATTACATGGGCTCAGCTTTTACATGGGTTCTGTGACTCAAATTCAGGTATTTGTGCTAGTTTGGTAAGTATGTTACTATCAAGTGAGCAATCTCAACAATGCTGTCCAAATCTGTAATGCGTCTCCCTCAGACAGTTTCAGTAGGACTGGCAGTATTTGTGGAATCCAGGGTTGCCTTGTCAGTTAAGGGTCGTGAGGACTTAGTGGTCTGAGTTTTGGTCTCTGGTTAATAAAGAATAACATGTATTGACTTTAGGAGGTGAAGAGTGGGGCTCAGGCATGGATATTTAAATAAAACAAACACAAATTCTTGAGCTCCTTTTCATTCTTCTTAAATTTTAACTTTCTTCCTTCCCCTATACAGTTGGTAGTCTGGACTTCAATAGTGAGCAAACAGAGAGATATACAGGGTATAAAGGATAGATTGATGTGACCTGACTCAGTTTCCAATGGACGATACATAGGTGCACAAAGGATATCTTTTACCTAAATGTGTGTGTTCATATGTGGGGATTCCATACTTAACCGTTTGTGACTTTATCTTATTTTTAGACATATTATTTTTCAATGCTCAAGGCATTGAAAGATAATTAAGTTATAGTAGGAAAGCTATGGCTGATCTTTGTAATTATTTAAAGTCAGTATGTATTTGGTTCTGAGTAAGATAGTGAGTCTAAAAGACTCAAAAGACCAATATTGTCAAAGTAGATGTAAACTCCAGGACCAGCTGTGATAGACAACATATTAATACACTGACATAATTATAAATTTAAATGCATAGTGTGGATGGGATATAGATGGGGAATCTGTACCATACACTGTCAAGGTATCAAATAAGGAAATGTGGTCAGGAAACTCCAGCCTGAGAGTAGTTTTGTGGAATTCTGTCTACCCTCTTGCTGCTTAGTCATCCTCTGGGCAGCATCCATTCACAGCAGACACTAGGAAAAGGAACTTGAGGAAGGAAATGCTTGTATTGAGAACCTGAGTGGCAGCCTCTACCAAGGTCACAGTGATAGAGCCTTTGAATGAAGTCATACCCCATACTCTTGGGAGCTCATTTCTCACCCAGTGACAATAACAAACTCCCTCAGCTTACACCTGAACTTCAGTTTCACTCATTTAACCACAAATTCCTAAAACGACAGCTGCCTGCTCTCCTCTTCATTCTCAACATAGTTTGGGCTCCTTGAAGTCTTATACTACACAGGATGCAGAATTCTAACATGGCCAACCAAGATTCCTGGGCTCTGCTTGGTCATGAAAGCATCAATCCAGATTGAAGATCAATGTCCTATGAAGGGACCTAGCAAGGATGGTTTCAGCCTTTGCTCAGTTTAGTTTCAGATTACCTCCGTGCGTGCTGACTATACGAGTTCAGTCTCTATCAAGAGAGATTTTGTTGGATGGTTGTAGAAGTAAAGAGCTTTGAAGGGTCACAGAAGGCCCCTGGTGTTTGAATATAGACTTGAAGGAAGACTGTAGGATTTAAGAGTTACCAGCAGTCAACAGCCAACCAGGGAGCAGCCTTTGCTGAACAACTGAAGGGGAACATATTTTGCCTAAAATAACTGCATCACCTCAACCACTAAAAGCTTTTCAATAAGTTAGTCTGTTCAGATTCTGGATTCCTACCTTGTAATGAAGAAACCAGAGAATGAATCCGAGTCAATGTCAGATTCCATCCATAACACTTTGAACTAGCACACAGGCATCACTGTTGAGGCTATAGGAACAAGCAGATATCCTGCAGCTGTCACTTTGGGGCAAACTTGAACTTTATGACTCCTCTAGAGGGTACTGTTCTTGCCTTTCAGCTATTAGGCTAAGGGAAAAGAAAGGAGAATCAAGAAACTAAATGGATAATTCTAAACTGGAACTAGGTTTATACACCTCCAAATGACAGGCAAAGCAAGCCACTCTTTCATTCTGCCAAGTAGTGTTTCTTTAGTTCTAAAATGAATTTTTCATTATTCCAAATGAGAAATACCCATCACTTTATAAGTTGCTATTATAGGTGCTTTGAGTCCATTGGGAACCCATGCCAGACTTTCATCATTTTTCCCGTTTTTGTTTTTCCTTTGTTTGTTTTCCGCTATGATGTTAATGGTCAAAATGTTATTTTTTGTTTGTTTTTGTTTTGTTTTTACTGTGGCACTTCTGACTTTTTTCTATTTATTTTTGAGATAAGGTCTCAAGTAGTACAAACCGTCCTTGCTGAAGCTGGCTGTGAGCCCACAGTCTTCCTGTCCACAACGCTGAGGCCTGTGCTTACAGTGGTATCAGTGGCAAAGTGGATCTTCCTCATGTTGCCAGGAAACAGAGTTCCTCCCAACTAACTCTAGGAAGAGAGGAGGTAGCGCTTTGCTGGACCCCTTAGCCTGTAGTTCCAGTGACAAAATGTAGTTCTTAATAGCAGCAGAAAGCTGGAAGGATGAGAGGAAGCATCAACCCTTAGAAGAGATGTGTGGAATTCTTACGGGACACCTTCTCTTTACCATCCCTTGCTTTGCACAGTCAACTGTGAACCAAGAGTATAGTACCCATTTAAGGCCTGCTACAAATTATTTTTACTGAGGGAGCCACATGGCCTTGTTTATGGTCTCTAAAGATTGTTATACAGTGGCAAGTGCTTGAAGGAGAACCTGCCCCTGCCAACCATTAGGGTCAGTGGGAAAACACAGAACATGTTCCAACCATTAGGGTCAGTGGGAAAACACAGAACATGTTCCAACCATTAGTTGGGAAAACACAGAACATGTTGCTGTTGGTTGTCTTATCTCAGGTTTCTAATGTGATAAGCACCATAACCAAAGGAACTTGAGGAGGAAAGGGTTTGCCTTACACTTCCACATCACTGTTCATTATCATAGGAGGTCAGGCTGAACAACAGCTCAAACAGGGCAGAAACCCAGGAGAAGGAGCTAATGCAGAGGTCATAGAGGGGTGCTGCTTACAGTATTATTCTCCACTGATTATTCAACCTGCTTTATTATATAACTCAAGAAATCAGCCCAGGGATGGTACCACCTACAATGGGCTGGACCCTTCTCTATCAATCACTACATAAGAAGATGCCCTATAGCCAAATCTTCTGGAGGCATTAACTAAGCTCCCATCTTTCAAATAACTCTAGCTTGTGTCAAGTTGACAAAGAACCATCCAGAACAATTGACCCCTTGTCAACTTGACACAGGAATATTTCACTCTTAAGCTGTAACCTTTCCTTTTCTGTTCTTCCCCAAGATCACATACATATAATATAAATATTACAACATTAACATTCCAAAACTTTAAGTCACAGACTTTAAAAATTCAGTCTCTTTAAAACAGTCTCTTTTCAAATCAAAAGTCTTAAAATTCAAAGCATCTCAACTGTGGCTGTCTGTAAAATAAAAAATAAAAAATATTTTATTTTTCTTCATGAGAAAAGAACCAGGGCCTAGTCACAATCATATCAAAGCAAAACCAAAGTCCAGCTGTAAATATCTCAGTAACCAATGTCTGGGATCCTGGGATCTACTCACAGTCTTCTGGGATCCTCCAAAGGGCTTACTTAGGTCTCTTCTCTGGTTCTGCACTCTGCAGCACACACAGGTTGTCTCCTAAGCTCTGTTACGATCCACTTCATACCGTCTCCTGTCTTTGGTGGTCATCCTATGCTGTCATTTCCAGAATGCTGGTGTAGCATCTGCAAATGCTGCAACTGGGTAGTACTTTCACTGATAGCCTCTCCTGAGCTCTCTTTTCACTGCTCTTCAGGACCTCTTTGTGCTTTCAGAATCACCTTGGTGACTCTTACTCCCTTCTTCAGGTAACCACCCTTGCTGATGCCGAGTTGATATAAGCATAGCTGGTACAGTAGTCATTGCTTAACAGCTGACATCCACATACATGAATTCATATTTGTCTCTCTGGGTCTGGATCACCTCACCTTAGATGATTTTTCAGAGTTTCATCCATTTACCTAAAAATTTTGTGATTTCATTTTTTTCCTCAATGGAGGAAAATACTCCACTCTATAAATGTACAACATTAAAATTCATACGTTGAAGGACATCTAGGTTGTTTCAGTCTCTGACTATCATGAAGACGAATGAGCAACTGTCTCTGTAGTAGGATGAGGTATCCTTTGGGTATATGTCCCAAAATGGTATAGCTTCCTTCTTCCAGAGAAACAGCCACACATGTTTTCAGAGTCGCTGTACCAGTTTGTACTCCCACCAGCAATGGAGGGGAGCTCCCCCGCTCCCTAGTCTCACCAGCATGAGCTGTTACTTGTTGTATCTATTATGGTCATTCTGACAAGTGTTAAATGAGGTATAAAAGAAGGTTTGAATTGCATTTCCTGATGACTAGAGATGTTGAAGATTTCTTTAAATGTTTCTCAGTTGTTTTTCCTCTTTTAAGAATTCTCTATTTATATCTGGTCCCCATTTTTAAAATTGGGTTATTTGTTGTCTTAGTGCTTAACTTTTGATATTATCCTACTATCAGATGTATAGTTGGTACAAAGTATTTTCCTATGTCAACGAGTTCAAGGCTATTCCCTAGTTTCTCGTCTATCTGATTCAGTGTATCTGGCTCTATCTTGATGTTTTTGGTCATTCATTGAAATTTTTAGTTTTGTGTAAGATGATATGTAATGATCTATTTGGATTCCTCTACATTCAGTCATCCATTTGACCAAACCCTTTGTTAAAGATGCTGTTTTGTTCTTCTTTTCGTTAGTTTATTTTTCCCTCAGTGTGTATGACTTGCTTATTTACCAAAATTAAGCTGTCTATAGGTATGTGGATTTCTGTCTAGGGTTTTCAATTTGATTTCATTATAAGTGTGTCTATTTTTGTGCCTAATTGATCATAGTACATGATGTTTTGGGTATGTTCTTGAATTTGGTTTGCAGATATTTTATTGAGTAATTTTGCATCTATGTTCATAAGGGAAATTTGACTGTCATTCTTTCTTTGCATATTTATGTTGTTTAGTTATCAGGGTAACTGTGGCCTCATAAAATGAATTTTCCAGGGCTCCTTCTGTTTTGATTTTTGAACAAAAACACAAATCTTCAAATAACATAGAGTATTGGCATTAATTCTTCTTTGAAAGTCTGATAAAATTCTCTGCTAAAACTATTTGGCCCTGGTACTTTGTGAATGGGAGGCATTTAATTACTTCTTCTATTTCACTAGGCATTATTCGTCTGTTTAAGTTGCCTATATGATCTTGATTTAACTTTGGTGGATGGTATGTATCAGGAAAATTATCTGTCCTTTTAGATTTTCCAATTCGAT
Source organism: Mus pahari (assembly GCF_900095145.1). NCBI lineage: Eukaryota > Metazoa > Chordata > Mammalia > Rodentia > Muridae > Mus > Mus pahari. The sequence continues at coordinate 143,534,543 of NC_034593.1, read as the reverse complement.
GGAGCACAGAATTTTAAAGTATGTCCTTATAATTCTTTAGATTTCCATGGTGTCTTTTTGTTATGTCTCCATTTTCATCTATAATTTTGTTAAATTGGATCTTCTCTGTTTGCATTTTAGTAAATTTGGCTAAGAAATCATCAATATTACTGTTTTTCTCAAAGAAGTGAATCTTTGTTTCATTAATTCTTTGCATTGTATTATTGTGTTTGTTTCTATTTATTGATTTTAATTGTGAGTTTGATTATTTCTTGCCATCTACTCCTTTTGAGTGTGCTTTCTTCTGTTTGTTCTATGGCTTTCAAGTATGCTGTTGAGTTGCTAGTATAATCTCTCTCTCTCTCTCTCTCTCTCTCTCTCTCTCTCTCTCTCTCTCTCAATGTAGGCACTTAGTGCTGCCTTCATCATGTCCTAGAAGTCTGGGTATGCCAGGTTTTCATCTTCAATTGATTCTAGAAAGTCTTGAGTTTGTTTTTTTTTTCTGTCTGTCTGTCTTATTCCACTTTTCATTGAATAGAGAATTGTTCAGTTTCCATGCATTTGTAAGCTTTCTGTTGTCTCCGTTGTTCAAGTCTAGCTTTAATCCATGGTGGCCTGATAAGAAACAGGGTTTTATTTCAAGGTTCTTGTATCAGTTGAGACTTGCTTTGTATAGGACTTTGTGGTCAGTTTTGCAGAAAGTTCCATGAGCTGCTGAGAAGAAACGTTTTTTGTTTGGATGTGTTATATAACTATGTTTTAGGTCCATTTGGTTTATGATGTCAGTTAACTCCAGCATTCCTCTGATTAGATTTTTGTCTTTATGCCCTATCTATTGGTGGCAATCAATCAGTCTTGAAATCTACTCTCTGTGTGTGAGGATCAGTATGGGATTCGTCCTGTAGTGTGTTTCGTTTATGGTCTTGGGTTCCTTTGGTTTTACTGCATAGCTGTCAAGAATTGCAATGTGCTCGTGGTAGATTTTTCCTTTGATAAGTAAGTAGTGACCTCTTTCTCCTCTGTTTAGTTTTGATTTGAAATCTATTTTATCAGATATTAAAATGGCTATAGCAGCTTTTTTCTCACATCCATTTGCTTAGAATATCTTTTATTCTTTTTTTCACCCCAAGGTGATGTCTTTCCTTGATGCCACGGTACATTTTTTGGAAATAGTAGAAGAATGGATCCTATTTTCACAACCATTCTGTTAGTTTTTATCTTTTTATCAGGAAAATTTATCCCATTGGTGTTGTGAGTCATCAATGAGCAGTCTTTGTTGATTCCTTTTTTTTTTTGTGCCCTGTACTGGGGCATGTATAGTTTGCAAGACCAAGGGGCCTCTCTTCCCAATGATGGCTGACTAGGCCATCTTCTGCTACATATGCAGCTAGAGACACGAGCTCTGTAGGTACTGGTTAGTTCATATTGTTGTTCCACCTATGGGTTTGCAGACCCCTTCAGCTCCTTGGGAAGTACCTCCTTCTTTATGTTGCAAATTTTTTTGTTGTATGATTTTTGTTCAAAATTATTTATATATTTGGTCTTTTCAGAGTGTCCCAGATTCCCTGGAAGCTTCATTTCTGATTTTTCTTTCTTTATTTCACTTCAATTTATTTGACGGTAATGTATACACACCCATTACTTCTGTCTTATTTTTAATGCCTTAGATTCTCTCTTCCATTAATTTTATTCTCGTGATAAAGTTTGCCTCTGTGATTCCTCTTTGAGTTCCTATATATTTTTCATTTCCAGATTTCCCTCAGTTTTCTTTATTATTTCTACTTCTATTTTTGGGTATCAAATTATTTTTTCATTTCCTTCCAGTTTTCACTTTATCTTTACCAACCTCTATCATATTTACATAGTCCATGTTAAAGTCCTTGACTTGAGTTTCAGTTTTCTAGCATTTCCCAGAGCCTACTTTAGTTGGGTTACTGGGATTCAGGAAGCACATATTGTGCTGACTGGTTTTGTTTATGTTTCTACTATTCTATGTAAGCATGTAGGTTTGGGATGACTATAATTCTAGAGGCTGATATCTAGTCTTTTTTTGTTGGGTTGGTTTTTGTTCCTTGTTTTATGTTGCTCTCTGGTTCTTAGGCGAGTGCGAAGGCTGTGGGTTGCCTGATAGGGAATGCTTCTGGGTTCTTACAGGGTATGCCTACTGGGTAATCTTAGTATAATATATTTCTAGGTGTTGGGAGCTGATACTTAGGAATGAGTATGGTCTGGGAGGTGTTAAGAAGGGGCTGAGGAGGTCAACAGAAAGGAGAAAATCAGAGTATGCCAGCAGGGGCTGCTTAGTCCCTGGAAATGGGGGCACTGAGTGAGGAGAGGCCACAACAGGTGATCTGCCACTGAGCTAAGAATGAGATTGGAGAGTTGGACTTGGAGTAAGAAGGGAGAGTGGAGCTATGGAGCTAGTCTACCTGTTTGCCTGGCCTACTTGATTCTCTGGCTGGCACGGCAAGCAGGTTCCCAGGGAGTTCTTGCTGGTCTTGAGCCCTGAAAGTAAGGTCTATGTGAGGAGGAATGTTCAAAGAGAATATCTGCATTATCTACTGGATGTGGGAGCATAGGGGGAGGGTAGACTTCAGCTGCCGCTCTGCTGTAAGGCTGGGGATGAGATTAGGGGATTGTCAATTTAAGTTTCTTGCTGACTAGGATAGTAGTAGTGTTCACTAAGCTTCTGAGATAAAATATTTGACTGAAACAAAAGAACAAAGATTCTGATTTGGCTGCATCAACTTAAATCTGCCAGGAAGACATCTTCATTTTGTGTGCTGGCTCTGCCTACTTCATGTTGCCACTGGCACTGGTCCTTTCTTCCACTTCACAGAAGAACATGTGATTTCAAGTTACTGCACCATTTTAATGGACCTTTTATTTTTGATTTTTAAAATCAATTTTAATTTATTCCTTGAAATTTCATATATGTATACAATATGTCTCAGCCATATCCACTCCTTATTCCCTTCTCTTTTCTAGACAAAACAAGTGTACTTAAAAATATCATTTTATTTATTTTTTCTTATTGCCAACTTTATTCTAATAACATTGAGTTGATAGTTATAATTTCATCCATTGCTTTGCCATCTGTAAAATAAAAATACTTCCTAACCTCAAAGAGACTACTTCAAATTATGCTTTAATGAACACTATACCTTTAATGTGAAAATAGCCAAGATATTAAGAAAAAAGCAAAGAAAGCTAAATTGAAAGCCAGCCCTTTGTGTCCCTGTAATTTCCTTTTTTACTATGGTATTCAGAAGCAGAAGGAACCACACAAGACAGTCCTAGATCTGAAAGGGTTAGTTGGTGATTTGTGAATACCCACTGGTGGATGTGGGCGACCCTCTCTAATTGGAATATATTAGACTGTACATCTTTTTAATTGCTATGTGTTTTCTGGCTTCCTGGTCAACAAAGCAGAGACACTCATCTAACAACCAATGAACAGAATCTGTCACCATTGCCAGGGAGATGTCACTGGGATGAAGCCCCCAGGCAGGGCATCTTAAAGATTTGTGATTTCCGTGGTGACCGAGGGAAAATTAAAAAGGGATTCTCTAAGGTGGGATGAGGAGGCTAAAAACGTTATTAAAGACTTGGTTTCCATATGCAGCATTTTATTAATGCTGTGCCTTTAACAAGCTTTCCTCTATGGGCTAGGCAGCCCTTGTTTAGAATTGTGTGAAGAAAAACACAGATGGCAAACTTGGCCTGAATAAATTGGCCACAGTCGGTCATGATTTAATACATTAAATGATCACATTCAAAAAAATGAAAATTTAAAGCACAAGTATTGTAGCATCTGATATTTATAAAAGTACTATTTGTATTCCAACCTCCAGAGAAGTAAACAGCTTTAATGGGCTTAGACACCTTTGCCCAAGATCATTTTATACGTTAGAAGACAACTTGGAATTGGAAACCTCTTTCCCTCCGTCCTGCCTCCAACCATCCTTCCCTCCTTTCTCCCTCATCATTTCCCATGCTTTCTTCATGTCTGTCTTTGTCCCTCTCTCCTTCTGTTCCTATCTTCCCCCTTTCTTCATGTCCACTCTCCTTCCCTCCACTCTCTCCTCTCCCATCATTCTCACTCTCCACCACTTTCTGTCTTTGCCTTCACAAAGCAGGTACAAAATGATTCTACTGATGTTACAACATTTTGTTCCTTTTGAAATGTTCACTGATTTGCATGCCACATTAGATAAATTTTCATGAGTATATGTCTTCCTGTCCATCTTTCCTCCCAGCAAGTGACATGCAAATACATACAGTTAGCATGCTTCCAAATTATGTAATGAGTGTCTTATGCCTGTGATCATGATTTAATGATTGTAAATAATATTTATGGACATTTCCTTACAACTTTATCTTTTGATGATATGCAATAAAAAAATCTCTGCAAATATTTTGGCTGAATAATATCTTCTGTGATGATTACTGAGTCTGTGATAACAAGGATAAAATACAGCGATTTCCAATAGTTTGGTATAGCTTTTGTAATTTGCATTATGGTTTCTAGAACTCTGCACAATAATATGGGGTGGTTCACTGATACTAAGGAAATCATTTTGGAATACTTACTGAATTTCAAGACTCTGCTCTGTGTTCAGTTCTTCTTCAGTAGCGCTGTAGTGGATGGTACCTTAGTCTGTACACAGGGCAGTTAGCATCCTTTTAGACTGGTATCTGTAGGTTAACACAACAGATACAGTGAATTTAGACAATAATAGAGGAGTCATTGTGTTGGGTTGCACAACCTGTCTGGGTAGTCAGCAATTACTGGCTTTACACTAGAGAAGCCACGATTCCAGTAGCTACTCAGTCCAAGATGGTGAATGCAGCCTTACTGATCAGGGACTAAAGGTCTGGGAAATTGCTGGAGGACTGGTGTTCTTTGTCTTTAGGCCACATTGGGGACATAGAGAAGCTGAGTTCTAGTGTTTGTAATAAACAGTGCCCATAGACACCACAGGAAAGGCAGCAACCAAAAGAGGGCAGAGGATCTCACAGGTTAGACTGGAAGTCAGTGAACTTAAAACCAAAGCTCTCTGACCACTTCTGTTCTCTGCCCTTTCCTTCTTTACACACAGTAGACAAATTTGTTCATTTTCTCAAATTCCTCCCATTCCTACCCACTCCACTTTTATTCTCCTACTCACCCAACTTCAAGTTTTCTTTTTCCTTCCATTCTGTCTAGTTGGTTACTCAACTAGTTTTGGAAGTGGGACCAGCCTGGAGTATTGCCAACCTACCAACGTTAATACCACTAAAGAATACTGACTACATTTCCCAGCAGCTATCATATCTGGATAGCTTCTGAGCTAGTGGGATATTATATCTACGTCCCCATCCACTTTGGGCCACAATTTTGTCTGGTGTGATCTGAAGCAGGTCTTACACGCACTCTCATAAGCGCTGTGTGTTCATATGGGTAACTGACTCTTAAAGTGTGTCCTCCTTGTTTTTAGTAAAGATCTATGAGCCTTGATAATAGTGGTTTGATTTAGATGTCCTACTTAGGGCTGAGCACGTCATGATTTTTTATTTTCTTCAGTTGGCCAGTGTAAGGTCTCTGTGTTCACTGTCAGCTAATGTAAGAAAACACTCCTCTGATGTGAGTTGAGAGACACACTGCCCCATCGGTGAAGCTACCCCTTTAAAAAGTGGTTTGTCAGAATCTCCACTTGAAGGTTTAATCATAGAACCTAGTGATGGGTTCTTTGACAATTCAGCTTCTAAAATTCATTCATTATGATATGTTCACATTTTGTTATGTTTCAGTTACAGCGGTGCAGTTAAACTCCTAACAATAAGGTCAACCAAAATTTTATTAGTTTCATGTATAACTGACAAATAAATCTGTAAATACCTTAGAAAATATTTACTCTAAACCATCACCATTAATTTGTATGAGGAGGTATATTTTGGTAACATTGTTTTCTTATTTTATTTTTTTAAAAGAACAACAGCCACATTATGGATATCAAGTAGATTAATGGGAATTTACATTATTGTCTGTTCATGTTCCTGTTGAAGCAAACTTGTGAACACATCAAACATTCAGATAGTTGTTCCTGTGAGAAGAGCAGTTGTCCTCTGAACTCAGAGACATTCTTGCTCTGACCTTGAAGCCTGTGTCCTAATTCTTGCTCTGACCTTGAAGCCTGTGTCCTGTCCTCATGAAATCTACCGCCTCAGTACTAAGCTTCACTTTTGGGTGTTAGCTTTCTTCAGAGCCCTTTTCTTCTTACCGAGTGATAACAAGCATTAGCATCATCTAAGAGCTTCTCATGCAAACCATTAGCCTATTTTAGAGACCTCATTTACCATTTTCACAAGGTTTCTTGGGGACATAACTAATGCTTTCACCTTCGAGGAACTGTTACGTACCTGGCATTCTCATTTACTCCCTGGCCCTGAACAACATGAATAAAACAGAGTTTTCTCCAGGGCTGGCACTTTTGTGTCATAAAAGGACCCAGGGATAAGACATAAAGTAAGAATCCACACCCTAGCAATGAGCACTGTTCCTAAGCTAGCCTAGAACAAGACCATTTTCTAAAAGTGTTTCAACTGGAGACTACTCTACTGATATGACTATTTCATCTGTCCTTTGGGCTTAAATGGGAAACTGAAAGACTATGGAGATGATCTTAGGAAGTATTAAAAGAAAACAGAAGGCATGCAGCCTGTTGTTACAGTATAGTCATAAAGATTGTGTCACTTATAGTGGAAATAAAGTTATTTCTTATGAGTTTAGAAGCCAAGAAGTCCAAGATCCAAAGGACATTAGGATGTGGAACTCTAGTTACATTGAGAGCATGGAAAGTGTAGGAGGAGGGATTCCATGGGTTGAGTTTACTTTCTTCTGCTTTCCCATACAGATCCAATCCTATCGTTAGAATTCTACTCTCAGGATCCAGTTAATCCTAATAATTCTAAAATGCCATCCCCATACACCAGCAGCATACACATTTGGAGGGGTTAAGTTTCTAATGCCTAACGTTTGGGAACCCATTTAAGAACAAAAGAGAAGTGATAACTCTGGTTTAAAAAACTCTGGAGAGGTAATAATTATAGAAGGGAAAGTTGGGATGGCTAGGATTGAGGACTTCTGGATACCCCAGAACTTCTGCTTTCTCATCAGAGAATCCTATCATGGTGTGTTCCTGGATCTAGTTTTTCCACATTGCTTTACAGAGTCCCTTTCTATGAATTAACAATTTCAAATCTGCCCTATCAAGTCTCTGAAATGCAAGCATTTAAAATACTACCATACTCCATTCACAAACACAATGTCATAAAGCATTACCCATGCAAATGAATATGAGATCACCGCAGACCTCAGGAGAACCTAGATAGATGGTTGTGGTTTCTCCACCTCATTTCTTACACTCTCATAGCTAAGAAACCTTTGTTCTAGGGACTGAAGTTTTTAATTGCTTGGTTTGCCCAGATATCAATCTAAAAAGCACAAATCAAGAAAAAATATTTATAGCTAATGGCACAGTCTATTTTTAATAAACTCAGATGTAGAAGTGAGGTCACTCTCTTTATTGTCATGTGTGACAGCAACCATTCATGAGTACCACCATGAACCCATGGAAGGAGGAGAGCTGCCATGTTGCCATGTTAAGGCAACAACTTCTTCCATATTCAGGGAAGCAGATAAACTTTGATTCTGTGCTTACAGAGACTTCAAGATGCTCCTAATTGGGTAGAATGATAGCACAGGAGGAAGATCTGTCAATAACCGTTGTTAACTCTTGGCTAAAGCAGTCAGGTTCACAGTATCCACTGGCTGTGCAGGTGTAGAGTGGGGGAATAGGAGTTATTCAGATGCTAGACAGAATTTCAGCTCTGGAGTCTGTTGTATAGGTTGCTACCCATTGGAACAAGGACATATTGGGCTCACCTAAAGCAGTTAAGAGATCTGGGAATTTTAAAAATGTTCCCCTCTACACTAAGTTAAAAAACATAGAAATTAATAAAATGTAGATAGAGATTCTCACAGCACGGCAAGTTTCAAACTCTTTGTGTTATTTTATTTTTAGGTGATACAAATTAATCTTTTCATATCAGAATAATTTCACAGTTGTGAAACGTGAAAAAAATCATTAATTTTGTCAATATTCATGTATAGTCTCATTTGTAACTTCTTTTCTCACTTGGTATAATCCACTGGTAAACATATCTATGTTGACACTTTCTCAGCAAGAAGGTTCTCATCCGCACATTTAGTGGGTACCCAGATATCCATTCTATTATTCCAGAAAAGTATCGGTGTTTTAAGTATTGCATTACCATCCCACAATTTCAAATTAATATCACCATGATTATTCTTAGCTGTGCCATTATGATTTGAATGCATGTTGATTCTATCCATATTCCTCCCTACTAATGATACGTTAGGCTCAAGTTTTATTAATTGAATCATTTCAAAATAGACTTTAGAATTTTCATTTATTTTCTATGTTAAGTTCTTCTACTTCATCTCTTTTATATTCCATTTGTTTTTACTTTAAATATTACTGTGAGATTTTAAAATATTTTCTATTTTTTAAAACATTTTAAGCAGGTGGGTAACAATGACAATTATGAGCTCTTTTGTCACTCTAACACCTGTGTTGGACCTAGGTAGATTTTCTCCTACTTTTGTAGGCTTTGTAACTGTTCCCTCTCCTATAGGGTATGGGGTAATTTCATATTCCTAGAATTGGTTTTGAGCTCTTGTGTAGGATTCAGTTTAGTAACTTGAATACAGTTAAATCTTCTCCAGCTTTGCTTTTATGACTCATTCAGCAGATCGGGAGCAGTGCTCAGGCTAAGACTGGTGAGCAGTCTGCAGTTGGCTGTTCTTCATTACCTCATGCTTCCTCTGATGCTTGCCATTGTTCACCAATACTAAGTGAAAATATATTTATAAATTTGAATATAGTACATAGTTTCCCTTCTCTCAGATGTTTATTGATTTTTTTCTTTATTTACAGATTTTTGAAAAATAAGTTTCTCATGTACTGTAGCAGGTAGGTAAATCTGGACATTGCTAATTGGTGTTGATTAGAAACAAAATTCTATATTATACTTAAAATCATCATGTATGCATAAAATTTAAGCTCAAATGTTTTAACTTAGATTTAAATTTCTTTAATTGTTTATGAAGATATACCTAGAAGAATAAACAGAAAAAGAAATATGTAAATCTTACTCACATTTTGTAATAAGTCACTTTTATTTGCCTGATGTAATTGTCATCTCAGAGGGTTACTGATGAATAAACTCACAGTTTCTAGTTATTTCTGAACTTTAGCTTGTTCAACTTAACTATTCTGGCTCAAATTCCTTTCCAAGCTGACTGATTCAATCTGGCTTCTCTCAGCTTCTCACTGAATTGTTTTGCTTGGCCTCCAACTAACTCTGGCAATCTGTTCTAATCTTCTGTCTCTTTCTTGTTCTCTGGCTTCACCTGCTTCTGCTGACCTGAAACTCCACTGCACTGCATTCACTGAACTGATTCCCTTCTGACTGACTCTCTCTCCCTGCTCTGCTATAAATACATTCTCTTTCCTGTGCTAATCTCCTGAGAGTTGGGCATATGATGTCTCTGACTTATTCTGTCAAATTTTTCTCTGATTCATCACTTTGCCTGCCACTAATTTAGATGTCACTTTCAAACATGGATACCTCCTTCCATAAACTCACTTTACTTACATTGTTAAGGATTAACTATGTTTACTAAGAGGTTATCTACATTCCAGCCAGATCACACAGACCTGGAAAGTCCTTGGATGTTATCAGAGTAGCCATGTTTCTAGATTCAGATTCCTCTATAAAATTTCAACATAGCCATCCTGTAAAGTGTTTTCAGTATTTAAATCACAAAATTTCTTAAGGGTTTAAATGAAGTTATATCAAATGTTGCTATTAAATGAAGTTATAGTCAAATCAAATGTTGCTATTGATACTATTAAATTAAATGTTGCTATGAAATTTCATTTTGATACTTTTTTCTTCATTCTTACTTAAAATTTGTATTTTGACAATATTATACAATGTAGCCACTTTCAGAGTGATAACCACCATTATGGAAATGTTAGAAGTAAGAATATCTGTGAAATGAGAAGTACACATGAGCTCTATCTTTACTAAAACCTCATTGACACAAAAAGGAGAACAAAATTCATACATAGCAATTTTGAGAATGCTTTCCATTTAGTTATCTTTGTTAAGCTTGATTTTATATGGTAAATTTTTATATTATTAATGAGTAGTTTTAATACATGCAGAAAAATTCAGGTAGTTAAAGCTTCCCATTTAAGTCCTTGGCAACAGGTAACAAGACTTCATCAAGAGTTGACAGTTAGCATTGTAGATGTATGCCGAGTTTCCTGCTCACAGCGTGATGCTGCTCAGAGATCATACTGCTAGTGCTAGTCAGAGTGATGTGTGCACACTTCTTTGCTGCCTTCAGTAATATAAAGTATCACATTTAGAGAGGCAGGAACTGACATCACAGTAGCAAAATATGAGAATGACCATTCTAATAAAAATATCACATTCGTGTCTCATTTTTATTAACAAATAATGCCAACAACTTGCTCCATTATTTTGCTCAAACTGAAAAGCCCGATATGAAAAATGCTTCCCCAAACAGTCTTATTTTGGAGAACAATATTGCTGTAACCGAGAAAGCTGAAGGTAACTGTCAGACTCTGACAGCGTATTTTCTAATATATCTCTTCAAAGGCGAAATCTAATCATGCCCTCTCTTTCCCCTGCTATTTAATCCCTCTCTCCAATGCTTCCTGCCTCCCAAAAGCTGTAATGAAAACCCTCATTCCTGGGAAAAGCTCTCAGCTCCCTCACCTCTCATTAGCTGAACCCAGCTTTGTCAAGTTATATTTCCTCAGCTCTCTGCCATGGCTGAAGTGAAATTCATTTTATATATATATATATAAAGAAATAGTGGGGAATTTGTTTCTCAGAGGAAATATATTGCAGATTTATAATACGTTGGGGCCAAGTAGTAGCCAGGTCAGCCTGTTATGTATCCTTTTGGTTGCAGTGTTTTGTTTAGAAGTCAGCAGAAATGAAACAACAGCATCCCACATAGAAAGCCAACGTTCCATTATGTGTCAGTATTATAAAAATAAAGAGGGTAAAGAAAGCCCTGAAGAAATTTTTTTCATACTTACTTCATTTGTTATTCTTTTGACTTTAATTTCCCTGATAGAAATTAGGAATATGGAAGCTATTTATTTAACAACAAAAGTCAGTTAAGTGTAATTTCTAAGAATGAAACTTCTCCATAAACAGAATAGGCTGTCTGTGAGTCTATCAAACATAAAATATGTCAAAAGAATTCTTAAAGCAACTGCCATGTGTTCTATGCTAGTCAATTTGACACAAGCCAGAATTACCCGGGAAGATAAAACCTCAACTGAGGAATTGCCCCCATCATTGGCCTGTGGGTATGCTTGTGAGGGTATTTTCCTGACTAACAATTGATATGGGGACCAAGCACACTGGGGCTGTGCCAGCCCTGAGTAAGTCATGGGTTGTCAAGAACATTAGCTGAGTAGGCAGAGGCAATGTTCCTCTGTAGCCTCTGCTTCAACTTCTGCCTCCAGCTCCTAGCCTTGAGTTCCTGCTGGATTTACTCCATGATGGACTGTGATGGGAGATGTAAGCCAAACTAAACCTTTTCCTTCCCACATTATTTTTGGTAGTATTTCATCACAGCATCAGAAAAACAACCTAATATACGAATATTTGGTATATACTGACAAAGACAGTGTTGCCTGCATTACTACAGGAGTGGTTCATGGCGCTGAAGGAGAATGAGTCCATCCTACAATCCCATCATTCCAGAGGAAGAGCACAAGATGGATGGAAAGAGGCAGAACTAAATGCTGCCTCAAAAAACGAAGAAGGAAATGAAAAATCAGATAAACAATCCAAAGAATAAGCACTAGCAAAAAAAAAAAAAAAAAAAAAAAAAAACAAGCACAAAAATGAACCAGTGCAGAAATCAGCCATTGGAACTGCTTTTACTTTGTTTTCCAAGGAAGTTCATGTAGCCAACCATCACATTCCCACTTTATAACATGCTGTATATTTCTTGACTTCCTTATTATTTATTAACATTGTCCAAATGTAAATTTTAAAACAATCCATTTGGACACTCTTCTGAATTTCTTATGTCCTCTACACTGAACATTTATCATTTTCTAAAATCAAGTGTATAAGTATCACAATTCTTTAAATTCTATAATTTACATTCCCTATTTCTCAAGATCCTGAAGGATTCTATTTCCTGGTAGAGTACCTTCTTGGCTGGTCTGTGAAAATATTTGTACTGAAAATTTTGATCTTCACATTGTCATTTATTGTTACATATCAAGCAACCTCAAACTTCATATAGAAAAACAATAAAAATAATTTCAGTGTCCTCCCAAAGGATATAAAAGGTATCAAAATGACCACTTAGTTTTTCAGTTTTTCCAGCATAGATCCTCAACACAAACATTTAATTTAATAACATATTACTGCATAGAATCTTTATTATACGACACTGATTTTTCAAACTTTGAATATTTGAAGTATCACCATTAAGACAGTGCTATTTTCCCTATGTTCATTAAAGATTAACATAAATGATTTCAGCTAACATTATGCATACGATAAACATACATAACCATCAGTAAATAAGAAATAAGTATAAGGATAAATGTGTTTATAAAAGTGTAAGATGAAATCATCTTCCTCTACAAGTTGTTGTTTTTCAGGGTTTTATCAAAGCAGCAGCGGGGGTGAACCAGGACAGTCACTATCAGCAACCATTGCACTGTTTGCTAGACATCTTTTGCCATAATTTTCTCAGGCATCACCCATCACTTATTTCAGTTTTGTTACTGTGAATACAAGGGGAAAGAAAAAAGACCCATTGTGTAGAAACCCATTCACTTACAAATTTAATTTATCGACAGACTTTGGGATCACAATTAAACTTCTTTCAGTAAACAGTGTGCCTCAGCATGACTGAGGAACACAATGAACATTCTTATTCATGGATACAGAAGGCCATAGGTTCACTGAAAGGGCCTCCCTCTTAGCTGCATGTGACATCAAGTGTCCCTGCTGATATGTTTAACATCAAATTACCAGTTCCATGGTGTTATTAAATAGCTAGGAAATGATTATCTACTGAGATCAGTGTGATACAATGGAGAAAATACAACATTATAGTGTGTTGATCTGCCCCCGAGGAGATTTTGATGTTATATTTTACAGTATTATTAAGGTTGTGTTTTTATGGTATTATACTTAGGGGTTGAATTACATATGATTTTTAAAGGATATATTTTTGGCCTTCAAAAATCTCCTTTATCTTTAATCCCAGAATAAAACAGACATTTGGGAGAAAGGCCATGTACAGTACCAGTTATAATTAACTAGAGGTATGTGTTGGTAGAACAACAATGCTTATGAGGAAACTGAATTTTTATTGAGTAAGTTCCACAGTGTGATATCCACAGGACATTAAGCATTGATTTTGAATCTGTCCTGAAGTCCTTAGCAAACTTAGTTTTGTGGCAATGTAGGTGACAACATTTCTTAAATACAGATACATAAGTGAAGAATAAACCTGGGAGTTAGACAGGAAATGAGAGGGAGATAGAATGTGTTTCCAGGCTCTTCATAGCTCTGAAACTAGAGTAGCCAGCCAACCAACAAACAGCAGGGCACCTTTAATATGCCCTTTACCAGCCCTGTGGGAACAGCAAGGCATTGTTGGCCTAGCTTTGCATCTCAGTCTCCGGAAGGAAGGCAATGCAAAGAGCCTGGGGTAAGAAATGAGTGACCCCATTCTCATCTTCCTTGTGTAGTCTCTTTAATATCCTTCTGCTCCCTGCAAACTTGCCTACTACTGATTTATTCAGTGATGGCTCATGCAAGTATGTATTCTGTGATGGTTCATGCATGTATGTATTCTGTGATGGTTCTCATATATATATATATATATATATATATATATATATATATATATAT
>NC_034593.1:143475472-143520320 GCF_900095145.1 Mus pahari | reverse complement strand
TGTGTGTGTGTGTGTGTGTGTGTGTGTGTGTTCATGCATGTATATAATATTTTATGGTCACATTCAGTCCTTCATCTTCTCCTATTCCCCTCTCACCCCAGTACCCTTCCATCTCCTCCCAACAAGACAGAATCCCACCATCTCATTTTTTTGTTTTGTCCTATATTTGCTTTGCGACCATGGTTTACCCAGGGAGGCTCAGGGAAAACAGTGGCATGAATGTGGAGTTACTGAGGATGGTAGCTTTTTCTCTTCCAACTACTCTGCTATTGGCTGCTCCAGGAAGGATGAAGCATTATGAAGCCTTCTTCATCTATGATTAAATCTTTTGGATTCAGTCTCACACAGCACCATATGCAGTCAACTGTCACAGACATGTTACATACAAAAGACAGAGTTTTAAAGCCCTCTTTTCCATTGTGTGTGCATGTGTATGTATATGTGTGTGTATCTTTTTTTATTGCATCTTCTATAGTGACTCTGAGCTTTGCAGGGCTATTATTCAACAGTCACTTGCTCTCAGCACCTTAGTCAGTCATGAGCCTCTCTGGTAACCACTGATCACTTCAAAGAGAAATTTCCTTGATCAGAGCAGAGGGCAGGGATAGTTTATGGATACAAACAAATACCTAAGAAGCAGTTTGGCAATACATCCATTGAGCAAAACAAAATCACTTTCAACTCTAACTCTTGACTGCATTGTTGCTACCTATGGCCTCTTAACTAATTTTATTACTGGACTCTATTAAGATCATCAATAGAAAATAACTTATATATGGTTCATGAGATTCTGACAGAAAGCAAACTTCATGCATTTTACATTGAAAACATGAAGATGGCTTTAAATAGAATGCTAGGCAAAATGTAGAGAGCATCACAAGGTATTAAATGCATAAAACTATATGGTAAGTAAAAGAGACCTCACTTGTCATAATTTTAAATAATTATGGACACTGAAAGAGTGAGATTTGGGCCTGGATAGATAGGTCAGCAGTTAAGAGCAGTGACTGCTCTTGCAAAAGGTCCTGAGTTCAATTCCCAGCAACCACATGATGGCCCACAACCATCTGTAATGGAATCCTATGCTCTTTTCTGGTGTCTGAAGACAGCTACAATGTACTCAGATACATAATATAAGTAAATATAAAAAAGAGTGAGAGTTTATGAGATAATATACATATATTGTACATGATTGTTTTGACTGTCGTACTGAGTTCATCATGTAAGAAAGTAATTTATCACTTCAATGAATATATATAATTGTTATATCAATTTTTTTCTAATGATGATTGGGATGTTGTGGCTCATTAGTAGCTATAATTATTTATAGGCAGGTAATGAAATATTTCTAAAGAAAGTGTGTACAACCTCCAGTTTAATGACATACAGCATAGAACCCAGATTAGAATGTTGAAAGCCTCACTTTATTTTATATCAGCTATAGGTTGATCTCTCTGACCATATTCATAAACAAGCATCCTAAATAGCTTCTCATAGGGTTAGGTGGCATATTCTGGTAATATTATTATTATTTTATGTTTATTGTTATTAAAATCAATTTGGATATTTCTTAAAAAATAGAACTACCAATGACTAATCTATTACATCTTTGAGCATACACTTAGAGAACTCCACACACTACCATAGAGATATATGTATGCCAATGTATTCATCTTATCAAAGAATTGGAATCAAAGTAGTATCCATTTGCTTTTTCTCCTTAAAATGAATTCCAATTCAGAAATGAATGATTTCTGTATTTCCATATCTAACTCTACCTTAACTGACAGTACTGTCTATAACATGTAAGAAAGTTAGACTGTCAGATCTTATTAATTTCCAATTTAATTCTCCTAGATGACCATTCTCACCCAATCCACATTTACTTCTTGCTTTTAATTACCACCTTCTCTCTTGTTGTTTATGGGAACTTCAAGAATATACTTGGTCAAAAGTACTGCTACTTTTTTAGAATGTCTCTCAATCAACTCCAATGTTCTATACTTAGTCTCCTTGCTGTGTTTTGACTCACCCTTCTGAATCAAGATCTTTGTACCCATTGTCTCTTTCTGTCTTGCTCTTCTCTATAATCTTGTCATTTGTGTGGCTTCTCCATTGTTTCTTTCTATTATCCTTCAAACTCCATATTTCCAATAGCTGTTCCAACCATTTAAATTCATAGCAAAATGAAGATCATTATACATTATGATGATAATTTAAACATCAATGTAAGTTAGGCATCGTGTATTAAAGTATAAAACACAATTGTATTTTTGTAAGATTTATTGGTAAGAAATGTTTCTTATCTCCTGTATTTCTAGAACAGTGTAAACTGGTAACTCCTGTTCTAGAATAGCTATCTCCTTTCATTGACCTCAATCACCTGTTCCATTACATTTGACTATTCTCCATATTTATTATATCATACATACTTAAATTTTCTCTTGCTCTTCTTTCAAAGTATGTGTAAGTTTTATATGTCTGGACTCTTCTGTGTTCAGTTACAGTCATGTTTCTTGAAACACTAGCATAGAAACTTTATTTGTGTAGTCTCTATCGCATCAGCATTACCCCCATGAATGCTCTCTTCCTGTCTTAAACATAGGACCCAGCCCAGAATAGTCAGGCCCCATTCTGCTTCAGTGCATGTTTATGCCAACATCAACTGATGCTACATCTTCAGGGCACTTACCATGTTGTAATCATTCCACAGATGCACTGCAACAGCACATTAACTTCCTACATTGTGGTCTTTGCATCCTGTCTTTAAGGAGAAGGTAGGTATTTACAGTTAATCAAATGGACTAGATTGCCAATAATTGAAATGGAAACAAGTAATAGGGAAGGTTTTGGTTTGGATTTTTAAAATAAATTGATAATACATAATACCTTGGTGTGACTCTAACCAAGCAACTGAAAGATCTATATGACAAGAACTTCAAGTCTCTGAAGAAAGAAATTGAAGATCTCAGAACATAGAAAGAACTCCAATGCTCATGGATCGGCAGGATTAATATGGTAAAAAATGGCCATCTTGTTGAAAGCAATCTACAGATTCAATGCAATCCACATCAAAATTCCAACTCAATTCTTCATAGGTTTAGAAAGAGCAACTTTCAAATTCATTTGGAATAACAAATAACCCAGGATAGCAAAAACTGTTATCAACAGTAAAAGATCATCTGTGGGAATTACCATCCCTACCTCAAGCTGTATTACAGAGCAATGCTGATAAAAATTATGTGGTATTGTTACAGAGACAGGCAGATCAATAGAATAGAATTGAAGACCCAGAAATGAACCCACATGCCTAAGATCACTTGATCTTTGACAAAGGAGCTAAAACCATTCAGTGGAAAACAGACAGCATTTTCAACAAATGGTGCTGGTTCAACTGGTGGTCAGTATGTAGAGAAATGCAAATAGACCCATTCTTATCTCCTTATACAAAGGTCAAGTCTAGGCGGATCATGGATCTTCACATAAAATAAGATACAGTGAAAGTAATAGAAAAGAAAGTGGGGAAGAACCTCAAACACATGGGCACGGGGGAAATTTTTCTAAACAGAACACCAATGGCTTATGCTCTAAGATCTACAATCAACAAATGGGACCTCATAAATTTGCAAAGCTTCTGTAAGGCAAAGGACACTATCAATAGGACAAAATGGCAACCAACATATTGGGAAAAGATCTTTACCAATCCTACACCTGATAGAGGGCTAATATTTAATATATACAAAGAACCCAAGAAGTTAGACTTCAGAGAATCAAATAACCCTATTAAAAAATGGGGTACAGAGCTAAACAAAGAATTCTCAACTGAGGAATATCAAATGGCTAAGAAGCACCTAAAGAAATGTTCAACATCCTTACTCATCATGGAAATGCAAATCAAAAAAACAACCCTGAGATTCCACCTCACACCAGTCTGAATGGCTAAGGTGAAAAACTCAGGTGACAGCAGATGATGGTGAGGATATGGAGAAAGAGGAACACTCCTCCATTGCTGGTGGGATTGCAAGCTGGTATAACCACTCTGGAAATCAGTCTTACAGTTCCTCAGAATATTAGACATAGTATTACCTGAGGACCCAGCTATACCACTCCTGGGTATATACCCAAAAGATGTTCCAACATATAACAAGTACACATGCTCCACTATGTTCATAGCAGCCTTATTTAGAATAGCCAGAAGCTGGAAAGAACCCGGATATCCTTCAGCAGAGGAATGGACACAGAAAATGTGGTACATTTACACAATAGAGTACTACTCAGCTAAACCAATGACTTCATGAAATTCTTAGGTAAATGGATGGAACTAGAAAATATCATCTTGAGTGAGGTAATCCAGTCACAAAAGAACACACATGATATGCATTCACTGATAGGTGAATATTAGCCCCAAACCTTTGAGTAACCAAGATACAATTCACAGAAAATGAAGCTCAAGAAGAAGGAAGACAAAAGTGTGGATGCTTGTTGGGAACAAAAAAAGGGGGGCAGGGGGAGCCTGGGGAAAGTGGGGGAAGGGAAAAGGGGCCTAATGTCCAGCCAGAGTTCCCCTGTGCTCTGGGCAGGTGGACACAGGCGTTGGAGGGCTGCCAGGGGCTTTCCATTCAGCCCAGGCTGGGCATTGCCTCTGACTCTAGTCATAGAGAAGGGGCAGCCCCCAGTGTTGCAGGAAATCGGGAATAGAGAAAGGAGTTCCCAACACTGACCAGAGTGTGCAGCGAGCCTTGATGTAGCAGAACAGAGACTTTATGGTTTAAGAGCTTTATTACAGAAATGCAGGGAGAAAAAGAGAAGAGAGGGTAGGGGAGGAAGGAGGAGGAGGAGGAGGAGAAGAAGAAGAAGAAGAAGAAGAAGAAGAAGAAGAAGAAGAAGAAGAAGAAGAAGAAGAAGAAGAAGAAGAAGAAGAAGAAGAAGAAGAAGAAGAAGAAGAAGAAGAAGAAGAAGAAGAAGAAGAAAAAGAAGACAAAGAGAAAGAGAAAGAGAAAGAGAAAGAGAAAGGAGAGAGGAGAGAAAACAAAGAGAAAGGGAAGAGGAGAGAGAAGTATGAGAAGTGAGAGGACAAAGGAGTGAGAGTAAGAGAGTGTGGTAGGGTTGAACACCCCTTTTTATAGTCTTCACTGTTGCTAGGTAACTGGGGAGGAGTTTAGCCTGAAGGTCAGAAGCTTGGGCCATTGCTTACATGACCACTGACCATGCTTCTACTGTAGGGGCTGTGGGAGGTGGTAACTTAAGAGGAACAGAGGCCATGTGTGGGAGGTGGTAACTTAAGGTGGTAACAGGGGCCAGAGTTCCAGGAGCATGAGGGAATGCCTACCCTGTCATGAGGGTGAATTATGACCAATGGGGTTCAGACCTCAGCTCGACTGGAGACCATCCTGCAGTTCCCCACAGATGCTATGCTCCTTATTAGAAAGGGGAACAAAATTCTCACAGGAGGAAATATGGAGACAAAATGTGACATACGGATTGAAGAAAAGGCCACCCAGAGACTGCCCTACCTGGGGATCTAAACCATATACATTCACCAAACTCAGACACTATTGTGGATGCCAAGAAGTGTTTGCTAACAGGAGCCTGATATAGCTGTCTCCTGCAAAGCTCTGCCAGAGCTTGACAATACAGAAGCAGATGCTTACATCCAATCATTGGACTGAGCACGGGGTCCCCAATGGAGGAACTAGAGAAAGGAATGAAGGAACTGAAGGAGTTTGCAACTCACAGAAAGAACAATATCAACCAACCAGACCGCCCAGAGTTCCCAGGGACTAAACCACCAATCAAAGAGTACACTTGGAGGGACCCATGACTTCAGCTGAATATGTATCAGAGGATGGCCTTAGCAGAAATCAATGGGAGGAGAGAATCTTAGTCCTATGGAGGCTAGATAGATGTCCCAGTGTAGGAGAATGTGAGGGCAGCGAGGCAGGAGTGGGTGGGTAGGTGGAGAAACACCCTTATAGAAGCAGGGGGAGGGGGATGGGATAGGAGTTTCTGGGAGGGGGTTGGGAAAGACAATAACATTTGAAATCTAAATAAATAATTATTCAATAAAAAGGGAAAATAATCATTATGTAAATGTAGTATTTTCCACAGAAATCTGGTTTTCTTGAATCAAAATTGTTCTTAAATTTTTGAGTGCATTATATATATGATCAGATATTTATGATGTGTAAAATGTTTATCAAACCCAGGGTTTTATTGGTGTTTCTATCATGCACGAATTTTCCTTCGTATTTATATGTTTAGAATGTAATTTGGTTAATGGCATTATTTTGAATAATTGAATGAGAGTGTCCTGTGGTCTGAGCTGGTATAAACCATCAATCAAGTTCCAGACATCATTGAGGAAGAGGAATTTGAAAGTTTAAAAGAACCCAAAACGGTGCATGACTACAGTGAAACTCTGCTTTCAAGACACAGAGAATGGTTGCACATGTGAACCCACAGATGTAGTGACACGATGGACAAGACCACAGTGAGCTCAAGACAGACAAACACCAGCATGGAAAATGGACTGGGGTATAAAGCCCGACCTCCAGATTCTTCTGTTTGTAACTGCTGGCTGCTGGGAGATGGAGTGTCAGTCTCCTTTAAGAATTGGCTTTGGTAGGTCTGCCAAACTTCAGTGGAAGGCTCCACACCAAAGAGTACATGGACAACACATACATGATGAGTTTGATAATATTAATAAAATTAAACAATTCTAATATGGACAAGCAATTTGATATGGAAAGATGTTGATATGGATCTGTGAGGAATTGGGCTAAGAGGGGCAACTATAGTATATGCCACCATTTTAAGTTATGTTTGAAATCTTTTCTGTCTCTTCTTGAGGTTCTATCTGTAGAATAGTGTCAGTTGCTGGGAGAGTCTTGCAAACTTCTTCATTTATGATTTCAGTTAGTGCAACCGAAAGACTCTCTTTCTCACTCAGATTTTATGAGCAGAGTATACCGATCTATACTTAACCATATGCAAAAATTTATGCTACAGAATAAAAGTATTGAAATTATAATTATTTGTTTGACTGCTGGAGGTTAATAAAGAAATAATATTTGCTCCTTCTTATCAGTAGTTCTGATGAAATACATTAGAAGTAATCAATGAGTTTTCTTTAACTTAGGCTGAAAACCTTTGCACAAAGGCAAATTCAGAGGGAAGATTAAATAATGAACTCAAATATAACATACAAAACAAAACACACAATATCATGGTAGCCTGTCCCACACTCACCCGCACCGCTGTCTGTGCAGAGAGGACTCGGTGTACTGGTGTCTTGACGTCATCTCCACTTAGAAGTGGTTCCAGTGTGCTGCTCTTTCTCTCAGCAGCTCCGCATGCTCAGTAGGATTCTGTGTTTACCTGACCCGTTGAGGTCACCAGAGAAAACATGTGACCACGACCCCAAGCATAATCCCATATTGGCTTCTCTTGACATTATTTTGTCCTGGGTGATGACCAGCGCATTCTTTGCTTTCTCCTTCTCCCCTTTATCTTCACATTATGTCAAAGAAGTCTTTGCAAACAGATGGATTCTATTATACTCTGGCATTGGGAAAATGCTGTTTCTGCCTTTCTTCTTTTCTTCTCCCTTATATCATTTGGTGATCTCCAATCTCTGTAATTAGATATTGGACACAGAGTGATATTTCGTACAAAGAACCAATCTTTCCTGGCTTTCTTAAAAGACTCATACTTGAGGATATATATGACATAAATAGATTTGATGACATTTGTTTTTACTTGATGGAAGGAAGTGCGAGGACTTTGTCCTTCACCTAAAGTGATTTTTTTTCACTAATTATCGACAACGATAGACACATCAGTTGTCAGAATTGAATATGTAGTGTGTGTATGTGTGTATATATATACACACACACACACACAAGTCTAGAGATCATAAATGATCCCACACAAAAGATGAAACACCCATGCAGCTGGAAAGACAATGAACCAAACACTTCCCAGAGTTTACTTTAGATGTAGAATAATTTGGAGGAAAGGAAATGCAACAGTAACAGTAGACACCCTAGTCCACAAAGAAACTCATAATAGAAATACATTCCAGTGGCAACATCTAGTGCATATGAAGGGACTCACTTCAAGGCTTAAGTTGATACAATTTTGGAAAAGAAAACTGAGGACTGGAGCCTAGTGTTGTATGTGGAAGCCACATTAGCTACTGTGCCTTCACCAGTTAACAGGTTGGAATGGGAAGCTGTGTGGGTCATATTAAAATTCAGAACCCAGGGCTGCTCCTCCTGTGCCCGAGGTCATGAATGGGACAATATGCAGAAGTACAAAGGAGCCAGTCACTGTGAAGCAGCAAAACTTCCTGAGAGGTTTTTAATTAACTGTCACTTAATTATTATAATCAGACTCTGAAACATTTCACAGTCTTTAAGTCACTAAGAATTCTGTTAATTTTATCCAATAAATGAAACATTTTTTATAAAAGTAAAATAAAAATTTGCTTGGAAATTATAACATGGTCTTCATTAAAAAAAAAAAAAAACACCATTCTCTAGAGTTCACATTTTATAAAGTATTTATGTAACACATACCATCGTATAGCTTATTTGGGGGTTATATACTTTGTAAGGTGCCCTTTCATCTGTTAATTTAAAATGATAGGAGGGTCTTGCCAAGCTTTTGAATAAACTTTACTTTTGAAAGTAAGTTGAAAAGGTAGTTTTACGATTGAGATGGATTTTTAAAAAATATGACCTTAAAATACTTTGCAAATACATTCATAAACTATTCTGAATATGCCAGCCAAATGTACAGAGCTCAAAGTTTGGTAAGTTTGCTCTCAGGGAACATTAGTAGATTGAAAGGTGTGCACTGGCAGATTCAGAATCTGGGTTCATCTTACCTTCTTTTTCCAGTTTCATGAGATGGATTGGTAATGGTCCTATCAATCCCGAAGCACATGCCGTAAATGTAGAGGGTATGAACATCACCCCGAACATATATGTTGTTAAACAAGAAAATGATAAAGTTTGGAATGTTGAATATAATCTAAATCTGGGCAAATTGTGGGAAATAGAAAGCAAACCATTTTGTATTTCAATAGTCCTCTCCCACAGCTTAGAATATTTGGTCATAAATAACACTAGGACAAAATTGTTTAAAAAAATGTAACTCTAGCCATTGGACTAAATCAAGTACCAAAGAGGCATTTAAGTTTTGTCAAACACCTTTCAAATCTACAATTGCACTTGAGCACTTTGATTCTTCTCTATATTCTGAAGTAAACTTTTGCCTTCATTTTGCTGTGACCACTATTCATGGAAAGGGTTATGTGGAGAGTGCAGCATCTTTTACAAGTAATTACACTGGCCTTGCTCACCTGCTGCACTTCTTTTAAAGATTAATTACCAGTAGGCTGGTTGGGAAGCAGGAGAGGACCCAAGGAACTTAACTCTCCCTTACCACATAGTTAATCTATCCACAGGTCTTGGAAACATAGCAATCACATACCATAATTATCATTACATTGTACATATTAGAAGTATGTTTATGTGTTACATGCATATGTGATATGTCTTACAGATGCTTGCCACTACAGGTTTTACAGGGGCACTGGAGTTATGGGCTCAGGGGCACTGGAGTTATGGGCTCAGGTCTTCATGATTCACACACAGAACCAGAACTTTACTCACTGAGACACCTCCCCAACCCCATGACTGTCTCTTTTTTATAATTACATCAAACTTGACATGACATAGAATCGAATGGAGATAACTGTATGACCAAGAAAGAAAATTAATCCCCTTGTTTTTAAATTTTTATTTCTTGTTTAAATCACTTTATATTTATGCTATTTTAAATCAGTTAGTTGTTTTATAATCAATGATGTGATATAAATCAACTATTACATGCAAGATGCAGTAAATGGCCACCGATATAGCACCTGCATGTAAGAAGTCAGCTACCGAACTGAGGTCATACCAAGCTGAAGCCAATGATTTCCACTTAGCCCAAGAAAAAGATTATTTTTGGCTGAATACAATCTAAGAATTATGATTCACTAACAGATTTACTTTATGGAAACCCCTCCTCCTCCCCTCTTTTGTGACTCAAGAATAATTGCTAATTAATCCAGGTTATCCTAGAATTATTCTTTCTTCCTGATACCTTGCACATAACAAATATTTCTGTTTAGAATTTTAATAATAAAAATGCATATATATAGTGATTGTTATAATAATAAACTATAATAGTACTTTTATACTATCATTCTCTTCAAGTTTCTATTGGAAAGTTTGAAGGACAGGCATTTTAATTTTTCTCTTCAAGTGTTTTCCACACTCAGAACAAGGTATTTCTTTTTTGTCGGTGTTCAATCCATTTAGACCAAACTGAATAAAATCCAGTAGTACATTCTTTTATTGCGATTCTAAATATTTTTCCAGGAAGCTTTATTTATTGTTACTTTTACCAAGAATAGTTCAAAATAGTCTACACTTGAGATTAATAGATAGTTACAAATCATACTAATAATGCTTTCCTCAATTAGTAGTAGTGACCATTCTGAGTCAACAGTGATGTCAGAAGTAAAGGAGGAAATTCTGCTAGCTTCTCTGCCATTCTATACATTTTATGAACATTTTATGAATGGAAATACCTCAGAATGTCCTGGTGAAATTTTGTATTATCTCTATCTCTATCTCTATAGATAACTGTGTATGTGTGTATGTATATATACATGTATTTATGATATATATTTACATATATGTATTCTTAAATGAAAACTTTGTCTTAAGATTTATTTTGATATTTAATAGACACTGCAGGACTGTAAAATGTGTCTGATATTAATATAAAATACAGTTACCTACCTCTTGGAAACAAGCTGAAAAACGTGGGCTGTTTTGGGGAGAGTGGATAACTTTGTAAGTGATGAACATCAATTTAGCTTCCTCAACTCTACCTGGCAGACCATGCTTCCTTTTGATGCTCCTTAGCTGTTACTCTTGAAAGATAAAATGAAGAACTAAACACATTGGTGACCAATGTATACTTCCTCCGTGGAATCGTTACTTGTCAGATGTATGTTCGCTAAATATGCTACCCATTTTGTAGCATACCACTTTGCTTGGAAGATGGAGTCCCATGACACACAAAAACTTTTCACTCTTCTGAGGACTACATCTTAGTGCTTGTGTTACCAGTGTCTTTTCAGAAATCCTTTTCCTGTGTCAATGAGTTCAAGGCTTTTCCCACATTCTCCTCTATCAGAATGCATGTATCTGGTCTTATGTTGAGGTCTTTGACACATATGAAGTTGAGTTTTGTGCAGGGCGATAAGTATGGATCAATTTTCATTTTCCTGTTTTGTTCAAGTAGCCATCCTGATTGACCAGCATGATTGGCAATGCTGCTGTCTTGTTTTCTAGTATATAATTCTGGTTTCTTTATCAGGTATCTGAAGCTATGTGGACTTATGTCTACCTCTTCATTTCGATTCCCTGGATCGATATGTATCCTTTTAATGCCAATACCTTGCTATTTGTTTCTTTATATCTCGGTAGTACAACTTGAAGTTCAGGATGATGGAACCTCCAGCAGTTCTGGAGGAGTGTTTTAGTTATCCTGGTTCATTATTCAGAACTGTCTTAGTTACAGTGGTTGTCTTGTATATCCATTTAAAGCGAAAATTGCTTTTCAATTTCAGTGAAAAATTGTGTTGAAATTTTGATGAGGATTGTAATAAATCTCTCACACATAAATTTCAAAATTTCAAATTTATATATGTCTTAAATTCTATATAGCATAAAGTAATTGAATATAACTGATTTGAGCTTGTAAAACAGGAAGTTTTAAATTTTGATTACTTAATTATGTTACACCATGTAGTTTAGGTTTTGCTCAAACCCCAGCTGACAATATTCTGTACTATTTGATAATCTCTAACAATTCAACACTTTTCAATTATAATTTACATTTGTGTTATCATTATGGTTTTTTGAATGCTTACTATTGTTTCCTGTATCTTCAGCATTACATATAGAAAAACACTAAATTCTGAGAAACAATAATTTCAGTTTTAAATTATACATATTATGTATAATATATCTTACTTGACTCTTATTAGTGGTTTCTACTGGATCCTATATTTCCTACCTACAAATACATACTTCTAATCTTGTTGCTAAAGCCTGCTGATTTCCAGTGCGGAGGTATGCCATCTGGGCAAGGAGAAAATGGTCTTGTTGGCAAATTCTACAGCAGCTAAAGATAAAGATTTCATTCTGTTCTTTTTCCAGATTTAGATGGCACCTGTCTTTCCTGTTACTGTAGTCAAAGTTACCACATTTTATTCCAGGAAAAGGTTGGAAAGACTTTTGTGTTCATTCTTGAGACAGAAAAAGAAATAATTGTTATTTTTAATAACAGATCTACATGTTATGTGCAAATTAATAGTCCTCCATATTTATTAACCAAAACTATGAATAATGATTACTAAGCCAATTGTGCTTTGCATAACCAAATGTAGTACAAGAAAGAAAGGGACACAAACAGAGCAAAGGGAGGATGGATGCCAATTATCACCCAAAGGACCAAACAGAAAATGTATAATGTACAACCAGGAAACCAGAACAGAATGTATTTCATTGTAGAGAACAACGTAAGCCCTCTGCATTTACACAAGGAGGGGGGAAACACCAAGCAGAAAATGACTCAGAGCAAACAACTATCTATGAATGTGCATATCTGGAGAATCTTAATGACCCATCCTATTTCTTTTTAATGGGATGCATTGATGTGTTAGCCTTAACAATGTAATGCATTCAGGGAATCTTGGAACTCAAATCCTACTTTGTATTTTTGTGTTTATGTGTAAAATTGCATCCTGTGTCTACATAAACATGATATATTTTTCTACCAATTTTGTGCCTTCTTATATTGGAATAAGTAGAACATGATAAATATCATGCAAATAACTCACAATCTGTGTATTTACCATGTTCCTCTCTAGGGCACAGGATATTAAAATACCAAAATCATTGAAGCATAGTGAAGGTCTTTCCAAATGCACTCCAGATATTTACAGAACTTTGGAAATCCACAAATATCTATGAAGAATTGTTTAAAAGCCAAAACCTCGTGGATGTGTAGGCACACATATGATCCCTTCATTCAGGAACCGAGGCAGGAGAATTTTCTGTTTTGAGGATAGGCAGGTTTATATCGCAAGTTGGAAAACAGTAACAAATGCTGGGCTGTTGCTCTAATAGAGTACCTAATTCCTTTGTAGGAAGACTTGAGTTCAATTCTAAGCAAGGCACAGAGGGTACATGCCTGTAGGTTGAAATTGTTGAAACCCTCATCCATTCATATACTGCTAGTGATCCTAGAAATCTAAACAACCTTTCAGTACAGTTAAATCATGCAAAGTCACACATGAGAGACTCAGAAATTAGGGATTTTGTGACTCTAAGTCCTTTGCTTGAAATTTAGTTCTTTTAGCTTTGGTGCGCTGTCTTCTGGAACTGTTCCCTGAGCACTTTGACAATGAATACATTGACAAACATAGCTTGGCAGTTTAGGTGATATATTGCAGATCAGAAAGACAGATTATTACAATGTATACAAAGTGTCCTTGCAGTTTATATGGCTAGTTGGGAACATGGCTTGATTCTCACTAATGAATCCTAGACTGGGTTCAATATTGCTATAACAACAAGAATGGCCTTGGACTTCTGATGCTCCTTTTTCTACCTCCTCATCCTTGAATATATATTGTCTATATACTCACATAGACACATATACATAAATAATGAAAATAATCATTATAAAAGTATGATGCTTGTTCATCAGGACTGTTTTGTAAAAATATTAACATTATAGTTACTAACTAATCTTTATACTCTGTTAAAAATTTGGGGGAAGGTTGAAACTCATTTCATGTTGGCAACACAGGATGGTATAGACATTTCTAGCTTACAAGAAATTCTCTTTTGTATATACATTTATTCTTGATTACCTAGACTTCCTCACTTATTCCACCATGACTTAAATAACCTTCCTGTTACATGCTTTAAATATTGAAAAGAAGACCTGATGGTCACTGGTTCTTCATGTCATCTTTTCTCCTCTTTCCACCACGACGGAGGCAGCAGGGATGATGGCTTTATTTGCGAGTGATTTGCTGATCCTGTGTGTCTGTTCCTGAACCATACAGCCATTCTTACTAAGGATTTTTCCTCTTCTGGTCCCAGCTCTCCTTGCTGGCTCTCCTGATTCTCCTTTATTTATCCAAGGTCCATACAGGTTACTGTGCAGAATCAAGAGACCCTCCAGTGAATCACATGAGCAGACTCCCTTAGCCAAGAAGGTAAATTCTCTGCAGGTTTCAACAGGATGTCTACATCCATTAGATCCATTGTTGTACCTAATTCAGAAAGTTAGGTGATGAGATAAGGCCCTCATGAGAGAAGTCAACAGTGTATGATTTTATGTATAGATTTTTATTTCTATAAAAGATTGTAGAATGAAATTTTATATGTTTATATTTCCTGGCTCACAATCTTGTTTTTTATATTTCATACATTTATTTGCTTCCATATTTTTTGTTGACTTTCTCAACAACTTGACATTTGTTGATGTTTGGGGGAAGGACATATCAAATTTAGTTAGAAGCATAAAAATGTAGATAAAAGTTAACTATAAACATTTTGGAGCTTAACACTATTGTACTTCATTTTCAGAGTCTTTGGAAACCTTGGATAAGAAATGTGAAAAATGAAGCTTTCACATATTTTATTATAAATTTCTTTAAGGTGATAAACTCTTGTTTTTAAAGTCATGACATTTCATTGAGCAGAGATTTCCTCCAACCTTGATGTGTTGTCGGTTTACAACCATGCAATTAGTTCAACATAGGGATTTCTTTGTTCTTCATACAGCAGAAAAAGGTGATTCCTTATCAGCCTCTATGGTGATTGGATTTTTATATTTCAGTCCACTTCT
Source organism: Mus pahari (assembly GCF_900095145.1). Classification (NCBI taxonomy): domain Eukaryota; kingdom Metazoa; phylum Chordata; class Mammalia; order Rodentia; family Muridae; genus Mus; species Mus pahari. The sequence goes on along the minus strand of NC_034593.1, from coordinate 143,505,326 downwards.
GTCATTTTCTGCCCACAATATAAACAATGACAGTTATGTCAGGTGATAAGTGATACAGGGCAATGTTCAACTGTTTATAGCTTCATTTTCCAAGTATTTAGATTTTGTATATGTCATACCTCTATATAAAAAAGAGGAAATAAACAGACAGCTATTTTGTTAATGACATCAGGCAACAAGCTCCCCCATATGCCAAAACATAATATTTAGAAGCTTCAAAGCAAACACACAGGATAGACTTTTCCTTCACTCTCCTTAAATTTTTAGAAAGAAGCAGGAAATAGAACTCAATAAACTTTCCTAAAATCACATTGCTTTCCTATAAACACAGAAGGATGGTGTGTAGCCAGTCACCCAGTTTTTCACATCCAAACTCACACCTGCTCTGTAACTCTGTCTCTATCAGTGGCCATAATGGAATTGTCCTCCTGTTCTGTCGGATTAACATCACAGTGATGCATCTCACCAGACTATCAAACTCTCAAAGTCTGGAATGATCACTTTTTAACACAGAGGTACTAAGAGATTAATATATACATAGGAGTGGCCCAAAGTTTAAAGTAAAAATGGCAGCTTAATGCTAAATCTGTAGCTGCTGCAGTCTACACAAGGGCTCAGAGCTGAGTTGTTAACAGTAAAGGAGGGTCTCCTTTTGCATTCGCTTCTCCTTGAAGGAGGATCGATGCCTGCAGGTCTGATATGATGAGTGTCGCATCTCTTCATAGTATGATTACATTGATAGTGGTTAGTTCCAACACTTTTCTGCTAGATGGCATCCATGGGCAAAGGCTCTTGCCCCCAAGGCTGATGACCTAAGTTCCATTCCAAGGGATCATGCACTGGAAGCAGAGAATCAGATGATACAAGTAGTCTTCTCAATACACAAACCTACACACACACACACACACACACACACACACACACACACACCAAAAAACAAAATACAAAATAAATTCCTAGAGATTATGGGTCTTCCTCAGCAGTCCCAGCACCCCAGGTCCTTGTTTGTTGTACTGTCTTGATGAGCACTCTCTTTAGTGAGTGTGCATCCCCTTACAAATACTACTGAATTCAATCCAACCAACACTCACTGAGGAAAGTGACAGCATTTGCTCTCTCTGGAGTCCAGTGTTACTCATTGTTTGTGAGCTGTGTGGCACAGGCACAATTATTAACCTGGTCTTCTGGTTTGCTCATCTGTACAACAATAAGAATACACAAACAGGAGGAGAATAAGAGAATCAGGGTTCTAGATGAGGCAGATAAATGATCTTATACAGGTCCAGATGTTCTACATAGTCACACATCTTCTCTGGGGGTGGGGGAGGGGTTGGCATCTGGCGCCAGACATTCCTTGTCAGGCTTATCCAGGACTCAGGAAGATTTTAAATCACATAGGACAGAGAAGAAGACAGCGGATGCTGGGAGTGAAAGGGGATTGTGGGGGAAAATGTGGATAACTGTGACATGATCAAGATACTTCTTGGTAAAAGAGACAGAGTTGGAAGCCAAGTTCAGTTACCCAAAGCAGGCACAATGAGAAACCACAGCTGAGTGAGGGATATCTGGAACCACTGTTGATGCTGGCTGACAGCTTTGCCTAGACCTCTGTTTAATAAGCCTGGAGACTATGGCTTTGGATTCCTTTGTCAGGGCCTACCTACAGGTGATCTCTTGCATTATACAGAGTCGAGGTGATAAAGTTTGGATTTAGAGAGAAAGTCACAAAATCGTAGAAACTCTTTTCATTTTCCTTTCCAATTGATGCAACAATTTCTGTACTTTGGGACACATTATATTTCTAGGGTACTGAACATTTTCAGGCCTATTGTGAGTCATGAAAAGGGGAGAGCTTTGATCTATGTGATACCCCTTAGTTGAGATACATCCAACCAACAAATGACAAGAATAGTAAATTTCTATTTCTCCTTGAAAAAACTCAGAAATAAACTCCTGAAATATAAAAGGGGTGGAAATTTTTCACAATGGCTTTGAGTGCAATTCATAGAAACAGGGTGAGAATCTTATTATACCTGGTAAATTTAAAAGTATTCTATGTACTTATACCAATAAAATTAATTTCACACTGTGAGCATAGGACTACATCTTTAAAAAAATACTAAGAGGAGATGTCAGAATGTGGCTGAAAACCTTACTGCTCACATGTAGCATGCAGGAGACTGGGTGTACTTGGGGTGTGAGACTAGTCTTGAAAGTTCTCTACAATCCCCCTCAAGTATGAATGTCAAACCACTTTCACTTTCTGTACAGCTCCCACTATTTCTGAAGGCTATTCTAGATTACATAAGACAGTGAGCTTCGTTCAGGACTCCATTTTATCACGAAATCAAGTAAAATTTCCATGCAGTGGCTAGAGTACGGGACACATTAGGAGTGATTAGCTGTATTCATGAATCCATAATCACACCTGCAAATGAGGAGGGAATCTATAGAAATAGGAAGCATTTTCAAAGCCATGAATATGCATGCAGCATGTACTTCCAGAAATATCATAATAAAAATAGTTTGTAAGCCTTCAGGATCTAGCAAACTGCTTTTATTTTCCAGATGTTGAAACTCAGCCATTTTGACACAATCATAAAACTGAAGTTCAGTGTTTAGAGGTCGGTACTCATCATCATCATTTTGAAAATACTGTGTTTTAGATATCCTGGAGAAACCCAGAAAACCTCAGGTAAGAACTTAGCATCGAGGGCCTGTGAAAGAGGAAAAGATGGGTAAGAAAGAGAAGAGGGAAACATAAAGAGGGAGAAGGAAATCAAGGAAAGAGAGAGGTAAGAGAGAAAGGAATAATGAGCAGGAGAGAGAAAGGAAGGTCAGACAGAATAAGGAAAGAAGCCTGAATGGATAGAGTATGGTAGGGTGTGCCTGGGCTTTTCTCATTATGGCTGTTAGCTTATTAATTCTTCTTTAATTTGAAGAAAAGCATACCTACAACCTGATTAAAAACAATCATTTAAATCTGCACCAGTCTTTTATCCCACCAAACCATGAATTGCATGTCTGTTTTCAATGAGATTTTCCATTGAGCATGGTAGATACAGCAGTGTCTTTGTAGTGCTAGGATGCCAGTCAGATGTAGGTGGGCAATATTGTCATCTACTCTGAGTACATGTTTTGGGGATTCTTGGAGACCAGTAAGCAGCATTTTCCTGATCCCCCACCATCCATTCATAAGGGTGCCTAAGACTTAACACTTCCTGATGAAAACTAACAGAGAATTAAAGGTGTGTAAAATCTTGAGGCTTTTTCAGACATGAGCAGGAGGGCATCTAAGATGACAGGAACATTGACAAGTTAATTTTACCTTTGCTAATCGCATTGATTTCTTCTTCCTAGGTTTAGGGCTTATATTAGCAGCTTCTTTGTGTGTCATGCATCCATGTCATCCATACTCATTAGTGTTACAAACCTCTGGGCCAGAGTGGCAGCAATGATGTCTGAGATGCATGCTGCTTTCTGGGACATTGATTAACCCAATAAAAAGAAGCTGAAGGGGAGGTCCTCACTGGTTTCATTAAATACTGTCTCGTTACAATCTCTACTTCTAGTACATCACATTTTTTTATCTGAAGAAGATACACTAATTAAAATATCAGGAACTATTTCATTCCCCTAGCAAGTTAGCTGTTTTTAAAGTAGATTATTTTGTTTGTTTCTAGACCTTTATTTTGTTTTGTTTAATTTATTTAGAGATAGGAACTTAGGTAATGATGGAATGTAATTCAAACACATAATGCTGAGATGTTAGGTGAACCTTCTCAGATTGACATCAGAGGTGAGAAGGATGGTGTGCTAGTTAGTTTATCCAATTTGACACAAACCTAGATATGTATGGCAAGAGGCACTTTCTCCATCAGGTTGACCTATGGAAAAGTCTGTAGGGCATGTTCTTGATTTATGATGGATATGGGATGTCTTTACATTGGCAGTGCTGTCCTTGGGCTTTTGGTTCTAAAAAGTATAAGAAAGCAGGTTCAGCATTCCACAGGGAACAACATGTAAGCAACATCCCCTCGCCTATGGTATTTATTTCACTTTTGGCTTCCAGGTTCCCACCTGGAGCTCTTCCCTGACTTCCTTGCAGAAAGATGTGTAAGCTGAAACACTTTCCTCCCAAGTCGCTTTCGGCGATGGTCTGTGGCACTGCAATGGAAAGCAAACCAAGAGGGATCATAAGCAGTTCAAGGCAAACTTGCTCTACTTGCTTTGTGCGGTGGTGAGCTGCACAAACTCTCTCGTGATGTAGATAATAATAGTGTCTCACTCTTATAGGACACAACGTATAAGTTAGTTGACTGCAAAAGTTGTGGATGCTGATGATAGGGGAGCAATGGTTTCTCAGAAAAGTTCACATTGTGAACCCTGGTGAATTTTATGGTGCCTCATGCATGCATATCATGTGCTTGGTGTCTATTTATGTTACAGTGACCATTTGCTATATCATTCTGCCCTCCCTCCAGTAGTCTAGATTTTCTTTTCAAAAACTCCTCCATGCTCTCATCTCAAATATTGCTTTTCCCCTGAGTATAGATTTCATATATCAGCCTGGCTTATTTCACTTGGCATGATGATCTCTATTTCCATCCATTTCCTGATATTGATCCTTAAGGGCTGAAATATGTATCTAAGTCAAGCTTATTTTATCTATTCATTTTTGATAGACACCTAGCTTGACCCCATCATCTTCTTGTTGTGGAGTATGCTGGACTATACTGGGTTGTTCAGGTATTTCATTTCTGGGCTGATATAAACGTCTAGTATTATAACTTGGATGGGTGTACTTCATCAGGAACCATTACATCAAACTGCTCTGAGAGTCAAAATTGTTACCATCAAGAAATCAAAATGAAAGAGGAGGAAAAGGAGAAGGAGGAGGAAAAGGAGAAGGAGGAAGAAAAGGAGGAGGAGGAGGAGGAGGAGGAGGAGGAGGTAGTAGTGCTGGTGAGGATGTAGTCAAACATAGGATTGTTGTGACGTTGTACATCGTGGTGCGCACTAGGCTCCGCACCACGATGTACAACGTCCACAAGCAAGGAGGAGGAGGAGGAGGAGGAGGAGGAGGAGGTAGTAGTGCTGGTGAGGATGTAGTCAAACATAGGATTGTCAATGAGAGCAGCCAATGGGAAAGTCTCACAGAACTAAAAGTGAAGAACTTCTCTTTGCTAAAAGATGGGGATAAACACCAGCAAAGTCACATGTGGAATGCTCTAAGTAAAGAAATATGTGATCAGTTGTGCTGTGTTAATTATACAGTTAATTACAACAGTTTCCTCTAGAGGAGAAGGCAAGGCAAAGCAAAGAGTAAAAAGTAAATCTTCAAATAAAGGTCTCTGTAGAGCACATCGGAGAACTGAATATCATCTTTAGATCAAGGGGGGTATGTTGGGTAGCTTTCGTACCAAGCTACACATGTCTCATTAGCAATGATCTGAGACAACAGGATCTGCCTACAATTTAGAATTTTTTCTCTATAAATTTTTATTAGATATTTTCTTTATTTACATTTCAAATGTTATCCCCTTTCCTAGTTTCCCCTTCAAAAATACCCTATCCCCATCTCCCCTCCCCCTGCTCCCCAACCCATCCACTCCCATTCCTGCTTCTGGCATTCTACCCCCAGAGCTCCTTGGAACTATACCACCAAAGAAACAATTTAGAATTTTAAAGTCAACATTAAACTGTAAATAGAACTTGTTCTCATTGTCTCCTTCCTCTGTTAGAGTTGCAGTCTTTATTTACCCCATATCATCATGCTTTTTCTGCTGATGGCAGTGACATCTTTCAAATGTGAGTGCTGCCTATAGAAGCAGGATTTAGGGCCAGGCTTTAAAGATCGTTCCTAGATTCATCCATTACCTCATTCTGTTTCTTGATCCTCCATCACGTGACTGAAAAGAAGACACCAACAAGACAAATAAACATCTGTGAGAAGTTTCAACATATTTAGGGAATAGAAAGTTGCACATCCAAACTATCAAGCATCAATAAAGAATCAAGAGAAAAATGAAAATACGGTGCCAAATTCAGTATGGTGATGCGGTTCCACAAAGTCAACATATGGTATCCTTAAATAGCTATACATGGGGCAAAACAAAATATGACACAAACCTCATCATACCAGAACAAAACTAACCAAACAATCAAACAGAAAGTATCATGTTAACATAAAGAAGGAAAGTGGTCGTAGCACCTTGGCTGTGCTCAATCACGTCTAAAGGAGAAGGAAGGATCAGTTATGATCGGTTAAAACACATTAGACATAAATAAAAAAAAATCTATAAAATAAAATCACTTTATTGAAATGGTAATTAAATCTATAAACATCTAGAGAAACCAAAAGTGAGAAGAAACAAATGTCCAACAAAAGAATGGTGAATGGCTTCCCACTGTGTGCTAAGTCACAAATAGATGGTGACATGGGTTTCTGGTATGTGGTTGCTCAGTGGAACCATACCATATTGTAATTGTGCATTATGCATTTCAAATGGTGCAGGGAAATAATTTAGAAAGTTTCACCATAAGGAAATCATAAACATTTGAAGATGTATACTGTTTAGATATTATACAATATGCATGTCATATGCTACCTAACTCATGTGGGTATGTTTTGTGCACTAACTCAAAATAAATTTCAAATGGATAAATCATCCACTCATGAAAGAAAAGAAATGAGATTGGTGACATCATTATAGATCCCATTGATTGGTTAAAAAAAAAAAAAGCAGGTTAAATCATGTTTAGATATATGAGGTCCATTAAAATCTATCAAATCTTACATCAAGGAACACAACTTTACATATGTATATAAAATTCAAATTTAATAAAAATGTAGCCTCATCTATATTAGCCTGTGAATCTTCTCTGTAGTTTTTCTGAGAGACCTTTAGCCATTTAATAGTCATTCTATGATGGGCAACTGCTACTAACGACATTCAGGGTTTACCAGGTAATGACAAATGTATCGTTTTCTCTGTAGAAATGAAGGGAAGACTGTGAACTGTGGAGTCAGGAGATCATCAGAAATGCAGCTCACATCAGTCCTGCCATGGCCTTGGTGCTACATATCAGCCCTGTCATGTCTTCAGTCCCTTTATTCAGATAAGGAATGTGACAGAGAAAGAAAGCACATGTATTTCCTCCAAGTGTGAGGGATTTCATGCTAGAAAGAACCAACAAAGAGCCTTTAAAGCAGTCCCTGTCACTTCTAGAACCTTTTATGATGGAACTTTGTGTCCATGGGTGGTTAGGAGAATGACATAAATAAACACCAAAGTTAATTGTAAATCTTGCTCATGTAATGATTTTATCTCCACTCCTTTCGAATTTTCTCTCTATATTGGTCCCATAATTAAACCAGAGGATCTAGTAGATCCCATGGCACCGGGAGAAAGAATGTAGACATGAAGTTTGAGAATAAGTATTTGCCATTTGAAGTGTAGCCTTGCCTTGTTACTGGGGGTCAGGGAACCTAGTGAACACCAGCTTGGGCATCACAACTGTACATCTTGTGTTGTGCATCACAGATTGTGTGTGACCTGATCCACTGAGCCATAAAATTGGATGGACACTTTGCTGCTCCATTGTGAGGTGATATGGGGAAGAGCAGACTAAGCTAAACAGAACTTGTGAGACACACACACACACACACACACACACACACACACACACATCTTATGAACAGATGATGTTCTCTGATCTCATGGCTCCTGTTTCTGTTGTTTTACTGTCTCCTCTAAAACCCCAGCTCACACCTCTTGCAGAGATCCCTATGACCAGCTAATCCAGTAAGAAGGTAGATTCTAGTTTCATGTTAGATGTACTGGCACAGTCTAGAACTGACTGTCCCTGCTGACACCTATGAGCTGAGAACTCAGTGACAAAGGTAACCTATTTTCTCACAGCCTATGGAAAATAGATGGCTGGGCTGTAGATCCAAGGGAAACACTAATCTCTATGCTCCTGAAAAGCTTGGGAAAATACAAGAGAAAAACAGGAATATTTTCCAAGGATTTTTGGAGTTTAGTAATATCAGAAGAGTTTAGTGATTTGTGGTGGACCTTTTTGAATGTACTTTGTAAGTTATGAGTACGTAAAAAGTGAATTTGGGGAAAAGGCACTGGTAATTTGGAAATAAAATATAGGGCACACCATGAATAGGAATATTGTTTCTGATTGCTAGTTCTTGAATAAGCAACTCTCGCATATCCCGTGTGTTCTGATGACATGGGCTCAAAAAGCTGGTTTCTCTGCCTAGTCTATCAAGAGCAAAGCATAACATGCCTCCAGCAATGCTTTCTCTTTAGAAGTTTAGGCCAAGTCCTGTGCAGTGCTTATGGCTTCCCCGTTTCACGGCAGTGCTAGTCTGTATTTGGAAGAACCAGAGTCCGTTGACAGCCATGCTCACATACTACTTGTGCCTCACTGTTTTATCCTTGCACAGGTCACACTGGATCAAAGCGGTCAAGTCAAGATAGGCATGCTAGGGGTGTTGCTGGCCCTTGCCACATGCCCTGAACAAGGAAATGGTCATCTGGAGGTCAGCATGCAGAAGAACAGATAAGGAGCAACTCCTTGCACTTACATCAAAGGCCAAGGGCCAAATAGGTTACTGTTTTTCTCATGTTAATGGAAATGGATGTGTCTCCAAGGGTTGTTATTTCATTATGTACACAAAGTGCTGAACCAGGGATTAGTTACTTTATAATAATCCATTGTTCTAATACTTTTGTTATGTGTCATCATTTAAAGAGTCCCTCAAAACACAAAATCTACCTAAAAAAATTAATCTTGCATGACATTTTCAGTAGTTACCGACTTTTTCTTGTTTTGAGGTATTTATTTAGTCTGCAAAAGGTATTTGCTGTGCACCTGCTGTGTATGAAGCATAGGGGTCAGAAATTAAATATATCCTTTCTTCCTTCAGCCCAGAAGAGCATTACCTCACTGCCTCTGGCATCATTCAAGAAGTATGCTTGACCTACATGCTGAAAATACAGAGGTATCATTTCCAATCAGCAGAATTAATTATTTATTATCTCATGTTAATAAATAGAGATGCAAAATGCTCTAGTACAAGGCACAAGTAGTAGAGTAACAGTGTAAAACTGCAGATTACATCAAATTTTGACAAGAGTTCATTCTCTGGGCACTCTGGTGAAAGCTGGTCTTTAGTGTCAGAGAGGACAGGCTCATCTAAAGTGTCATGCGCATCAGTTATAAATGGCCAAGCACAGCAGTGAGGAAAGCTAACCTACCATCCTTCAGATTTAACCTGCTGACATCTGCCAAATAACATATCATTTAATCCAGCTAAATACAGTGTGACTGCTCGCTTCCCATCTATTTTTTTACAAGTGGAAATAATACGGAGCATGATTGATTGGTTTCAAATGGAAGAAATGACGGAATCAGTCTCAACTTGTACCACAGCAAATTTAGATCATTAATATGCCCAAGCTATGTTTCCTTTTAAGCGTGCTGAGAATAGGATTTGGCTAAGAAATTTTCAGAAAGAAAATACTTTCCATGATCCAGACAGTGAACTACTCTCAGATGCAGAGAGAGAGAGAGAGAGAGAGAGAGAGACAGACAGACAGACAGAGACAGACAGAGATAGACAGAGACAGAGAGACAGAGACAGACAGATAGAATGTGTGAATATTTAGGCTATTACATTATTTTGCGCAGAATTGCACAAACAAAGTACAAACAAATGTTTTTTTACAAATAATAAATTGGAAAAACTATATATGAACATTAATTACTCATAGTTTATTTGATCATTAAAACCTTCAAAGTCATAAGGAAGAATGGCAAATTGTATGCCTGTGTGAAATTCTCATTAAATAAGATATTCGTTAAAATTAAATTATAATTGTAATTATATTCATTAAAATTATAAGCCAACAACTTATCTTTCCTCAACTTTCACTATTTACCAGGTAAAAGTCTATGTACTTTACAAGTGTAAATTCTGACATTTTGGGGGACTTTATAGAAAAAATATGATTTTCATCTTTGGAAGGTAAAATGAAGCTAATACCATGTGCTATATCCAACAAGTCACAAATCTAGTTGTCTCATGGTCTTGATCTTAGCGTCAACATCCTGTGCAGCTGGTGAACAGTGAATTTGTTTTTTTCTGAGGCCAATTGGCCTTACTCCAGATTGTCCAGCTCTCAGTAGTATAAAGCTACAGCAGCTTTTTTCTTAAAAGAAAACCAACAAAAGAATCTAAGAATCATATAATTTTACTTGTTTTCAAATATTTTCACATGAAATTTACACTAAACATTTATATTTACTAATGTTTAACTCTATTTCATTATTTCATATGTAATTACATGTGAGATTTGCATAACTAATGCATAATTTTCCTTCTTTAGTTCCTAGGTACTCATGACTGCTAACATAAACTATATCATGAATACTGTTATTTTATCTCTACAAATCCCAGATTATCTCACACTGAATTTATTTTGAATATTTATGCCTTTTAAATATTTATCAATTTTTAAATACCAAGCATTTACTAAAATTTATAAATAATTCTACTTTCTTTCCTGGGTTATGCAACTTAAAAGACTAGCAATGTAGTTTTAATGAAAAACTTTTTAATATTTTAGGTCAGCAAAGCATTCAGTCCTTGAGAAAGAATTTCTTTATATTGGCAAGATATATTAACAAATATATTTTTACAATTAACTACCTGTATCAGTTGTTAAGAAAGTGTTGTGATCAAGGCAGTTGGGTACTTTATTTTCATTTGGTTTTGAGACAGAATTCCACTGTGGTCTTATTCAGCGTTCTTCTTGCCTTTGCCTCCTGACTGCTGGGATTAAAGGCATGTCTGGCTCTAGATACATCTTTCCCAGCATAATGTGATGGCCCAGGGCTCCGGGCAGGGAACCTAATGTGGCCATTCAGAGACTCAGGAGTCTATGCAGGACCCTGGCCTCTCTGCAAAGCCATTCCTTTGCAGCTGCTGCAAACTTTCCTGCAAGTTGGGGGCTCGTTCCCCATCTAGGCAGATGCTGTGGCCTCTGAGCTTTTCCTGCTGGACCTGGAAAACCATGTCCCTTAGCTGCTGTTTTCAAGTAGAATAACTCAGCAGCTAGATTTAGAGCTCAGATCTTTCCAAGGACCTCATTCTCAGAAAGGTTCCTCTTCTCTGAGGACCCAGATGTCAAGTTTCTCCTTAACTGTGCTCATCATATTTTGATTCAGTTCAGGGCCCTGGCCTTGGGATAGTCAAGCTGCCTTCAGAATGAGTCTTCCCCCCTCATTTACACCACTGTAGAAACAGCTTCAGACACATCCACTTAGAGGTCAGTCCTCTTATGATTACAAATTGAGTCAAGTTCACAGTGACAACCAACCTCCACATTAGATGTGCAGTGCTATTTATCGAGGTTAACATGTTATCAACCAAAACTCATAAAATAATAATTAGTGATGTAATTAAAAAGGATAGACTGAAGCAAACTGACAATTGCTATTAATGGGACTTATGTTTAATATTTAATACTCTATTTTTACTCTTTGAACATAGAATATATAAAAATCTCAAGGATATTTAACTTCAATTAAAAAAATTAAATATCTAGTTCCCATAAATAACTGATCAGTTATACAATATTTATTATTTGAAAATAAAGAGAAAATTTGAATGCTCAGGTATTCCTATTTAGGAAGAGTTTTTTTTTAAAGCATGTATTGTGTAAAATAGTGAACATCAAACTTCTACAGGTGAAGCTACAGCAGCTTATCTGTATATTGGTCACAGGATGTCATTGGAAAGCCACTACATTCCCTGTGTATTTCTTCTGTTACAGAATCTCAACAGTGGTTTGGTGGTACAGACCTCTACTTCATTGGTTCTGGCTTTGAGAGTTGTTTCATTCTAACTAATTCTCAGGTTCACTCTGGGACTAGAGCTATCTTTTCCCTTTCTTTCCTTTTTGAGAATTGGCACCTCCATGCTAAGAGAATCTTGTAAAACTACATCTTTTCTAATTCCCTAATGTCCTAAAACTCATATCTAGCAGTTGACCTTTTAATATTTGAATGCGTTAGTTAATGCTAGTGTTCTTGATAATAAACTGATGATGCTTAATGGAAAAAAGTCATCAAAAGATTTAAACTGGGAGAAGACTCTTGTACAGTGCTAGGAAGATAGGCACACATCACTGACAGGCTCAGATGCCACCCAGGCTCAGATCTAACGCATCCACTCCATCTAAGAGCTGCTGGAATAGTGGAGGAGGAGGTCCTGCAGTACCAGATATCATTACTGCAGAAGGCCACTCCTAGGCCCACAGGCTGGCTCAGTATGGAGTCACTGTGACTGCAGCCTGAGCCACTTGCCCTGTTGGGAGACAGAGCACAGGGCAGTGTGGGTAGCCAACAGAGAGGGAAGTCTGGATCTCCCATGGCACACTCCCCCAGATACCCTGCCTAGCCGCAAGATCACTCTGATTCTGGCCAACAGCAGAATATTTGAGAGGAGTCTCCACAGTGGTCCAGTATTTATGGTGTGTCAGAAACCTGAAAACCTGATCTAGATCAAAGACTCATTTGTTAATAATGAATATTTGCATGCAAAGCTTTTTGAACACTGATAACAGAAATATACTGAGTGACATACTGAAGTTTCCAAATGCCACTATGAGGAACAAATATGAGAAGGAGAGGCGGGGAAGGTGGAAGAATGAAGCAGTGAGTGAGGGAATGGAGTAGACTGGGGAATGTATAGTTGCTGTGTGAGAACTAGAGGGTGGTGTGCAGTAGCCTGAAGCTAAACCTCAGACACAGCCCCTGATCTTGCTTCACAGTTGCATGATCGCCCTCATTCTGAGCAACGACAGGATGTCCAGGATAAAGAACAGTTCATGTTCTGGATTGGACCTCCTCAAAAGACCTCTATGGTCCATGCTGCTCCCAGGTGCCACTTTGGTATCCAAGTTCAGCTGACCCAGGCCATGTTGAAGCTGGAGGTACTTCTGGATGTCCCTGGTCTCAGCAACTTGGAGCCATGCTGATATCTGTGGCCTGAGTTATCTCCAAAGGCCATGTGGATAACCCTGGCCTGTTCTGTCACCTGAGGCTATACTGGTGACTGTAGAGAGCCATGCTTCCACCAGGGGCCATGTTGCTGTGAGTGGCCTGTGCTGCCACATGAGGTCATGGTGATGCCCATGTTCTTGCCGCTGCTAGGGGCCATGTCTGGGTCTGTGTTGAGATTTGTGGCCTGTGTTACCATTGAAGGCCATGTGGGTATCTGTGGTCTGTGTTGCAGTCCAAAGCTAATGTTTGTGGGCTATGCTGCTGGTGGTGGTGAAGTTGGTTGGATGGATGGTTGGTTGGTTGGTTTGATGTGAGTAGCCTGTTTTGGCACCTGAGGTGGTAGTGATCTCTTTGGCCTATGCTGTGATGGTATCTATGGACCGTGCAGAAGCAGAGGGTGTGTTGATGTCTATGGTTTGTACTGGAGACCATGCTGAGGTCTGTGGCACATGCTGACACTGGAGACCATGTGGATTTACGTGGTCCTTAACTGTCACTGGAAACCATGAGTAAATCCATGCTCCATGCTCCTCCCACAGATTGTAAAAGGGCAAGAAAACTACTTTTCCTGTGGTATTGGTGACTGCAGTCTCACAGTTGAGAAAGAGGGACTTCTGGTGACAACCACAACCCTCTTCTCTTAAAGTAACCGCCTAGACAGAAAACCATTGAAGGGAATACTTAAAAATTGTGAAAAGATGCTAAAAGTGTAGCTCTCTACAATTGGTGATTTCTGGCCGAAGGCAGTTGAAGAAAGACTTGGTTTCTTTAAGGGTTAAGCCCCTGGGAATTTAACCCACTGGAATGAGTGTATGGGCAACACAAATTGGAATTTATTTTTCTCTTCTTTTTTAACTGGTTTGGGGTGTGATCCAAAGGGTGGGAGAGTGGATCTGGGAGGACTGGGAAGTAACGGTGCTCAGGGTTCATGATAGGAAATTCCCAAATAATCAATAAAAATAGCATAAAAAAGTTGTAAGCTGGAACGGAAAAGGGTTGGATTATAAACCTGAGGGTCAGTTAAGAATTATGAAACATGTTTTGCACGTAATTTTATGCACAGGGGTGAACTATGGTAAACATATATGTCCATATAAGTTAAAAATATCTAATTAAATAAAAGCAAATGTTCTACAATAATGGAATTTATTGTATTGTACTTTAATTTCCATGTACCGGTAGTTAGAATATATTGTATTATACTTTAAGTATAGACTTTCCATATACATGTTGCTTCCTAAATACTTGCTAGTTTTTTTGTTTTTTCTTTTTTGGTTTTTCGAGACAGGGTTTCTCTGTATAGCCCTGGCTGTACTGGAACTCACTCTGTAGACCAGGCTGGCCTCGAACTCAGAAATCCGCCTGCCTCTGCCTCCCGAGTGCTGGGATTAAAGGCAAGCTCCACCACCGCCCGGCAATACTTGCTAGTTTTATAGTCTATGTCACTTTAGATGCTGCAGCACAGGCATGTTGTGTACAGCAGGTAAGTGTACTTGCTTTTGCAGAGGACAACCTGAGTTCAGTTTCCAGCACCTACTGGGTGGCTCACAACTGCTGGCATCCTCACCTTCAGATCTATAGCTTCGGACATCTGGGGGCATCTGTGCACATACATGTGGGGTAGTGAACTGTGCACAGACAGCCTGGAACCCAGGAGACCTGATGACAGTGACTTCCACATTCATGGGATGGTAGGAGATCAGCCATACCTCCTGGGCCCCTGGCAGCTACAGGCTCCCCCACTCCCCACCTCACCCCCTGCAGAGAGGTTCTTAGGAGTAGCACCAAGCCCTTCCCCATGCAAATAAGGTTTCCCCAGAGCTCTCACACCAAAATACCTGTTGTCAATCTCTGACCCACCCCAAAACTGCATCTAAGAATCCTATCTGGAAGGATTAAAGGTATGGGAGAACTATTCTGTCATCTGAGCCTTCTCTTCTAAGAGCTGTAACACTTCGGAAGAGGTCTGCTCTTCCCAACACCTTAAGCTCTGGCACACTCCTCACTGGCCTCTCCTTGGCCCAACTGGACCTGACTCAGTGCAGAGAGTAACCGAGTACCCTGGAAGGCACAGCAGAGATGGAGCTGGAGCCAACCACAGCAGCAGAAGCATTAGAAGTGACTTCTCCTCCCTGCCCACACTCGCTTCCCTTCGCAGGAACTCTCACACCAGGCTGGTAAGATAAGTTATGGCAGTGGATCTGCAAATGTGGTATGACCTAAGGAACTTCATCATGCTCCACTCATACCAAAATGTGTCAAGTCCTAAAAGAAGAACGAATTAACAGAAAGCTACATTCTCTCCCCACATTTTAAATGTGGAGTTGTTTATGATGTGTAAATTGCAAACCTTTTAAATATAATAAATATTCCCTCAGTCTGAGTTTGGTGGCTGTACCCTTGTTTGATCAGGATGGTAATTATTGTTTCGTCTGGAAAGGATACACACAGTTGCTTTTTTGCAACACACTCCCCCGCCCCCGCCACACACATACACACACACACACACACACACACACACACACACACACACACACACACAGAGTACTCAACAAACTCATCAACTAGATACCCATGGTTTTGTTCAGTATAACTGTGGTCCTTTGATAACACCTTTTATTCTCCACGCCCATCTTGCTGTGAAGTTTGCAGATATCTTCAAGGTTGAAATTTCCCTTGGTTGATTTATTGATTTTTCTAACAACAGCTCCTCACTGCAGCTCATGTGTCAGAGTAGACTGTGCCAGCTACATGCTAATATGTGAAGTAAACCTGCTTTTCCTAAAGTAATGATATGTGGAGCCTGGGAGAGGCCACCTGTTTCCACAGTACAGCTAAGCCATGTCGCTATAGAAACCTGTGGTTGGTATCAGCCCAATTCTTTCTCCTAACATGTCTCCTCTGATCTTAGAAACAATCCCAACAATAGCACATTCTGAGGTTAGTATATTCTTTTCAAACATTTTAACCTTTTCCCTTGAGAGGAATGAAATCATTATTATTATTATTATACATTTAATTTAAACAGACCGTCAGCTTTGCTTTTGAGAACTTCAGTGGCGAAGGCCACACTCAGTTCTTATATAACACTTTCTGTTACTTCAAATCTCTTCACATTCTGAGGAATTTCCCCAAACTTCTATCACTTTTAAGTTACACAGAAAATCCTTTCTATAGTGATGTCATTTATTTGGATTTATTGACAGTAAAAAAAAAAAAAACAGAGAAAGAAAATGTATAAGCTTTTTATTTCCCTTTAAGTACAAAACTTTTTAAATATCTGTGCTTACAAAATTTATTAATGCATTATTTTTCTAAGTGCTTACATTTTGATTACATTTTTGAGAACTGTTCGTAATAAAAGACGCAATTCCTCTCATGATAATAGTACCAAAATGCAAATATTATTGATACAAGGTTATAACTTGTAATGTTACAGCATGAATGTATTTGAGTGAAACTTAAGCCCAGAAGGTTTGGTATTAAATAGCACATAACTTGGAAAGCAGATTTGGGGAAGCATATTATGTACTGGCCTTAATAATAGCTGCAATTTAGGCACCTTGAATTGAGCTGTAGTTGTCACAAAATTTGGTCCTTCTTTATATTTTGAAACTGGGAATTCAGTGTCAAATCCCCTAATGTTAGAACATAAAAGTGTTTTCCTAACTTTAAAAAGAACAAACTTAATTTTTTAAACAAAAATTTGTTAAAAACATAACGTGTTAACTGTTTTATCTAGGATTAAGATTTGTTAGACTGCCGGGCGGCGGTGGCGCACGCCTTTAATCCCAGCACCTGGGAGGCAGAGGCAGGCAGATTTCTGAGTTCGAGGCCAGCCTGGTCTACAAAGTGAGTTCCAGGACAGCCAGGGCTACACAGAGACCCTGTCTCCAAAATACCACCCCCCCGCCCAAAAAAGAGAAAGATTTGTTAGACTTGTTAGGGTTAGGACCATGCCAATCATGGGCTACTGATTTGACTTCACTAATTTAATTACTTTAAATTAAAAAAAAAACAAACAAAAAAACGGTTATCCTATTTTGTGTTCAGCAGTGGCTCACTAACAATAAGGATCTTGGTTGGGACAGAGCTTCGGAGTGACCTGTTTCTGTGATCAGACACTCAACGGAGGGTGAGCCTAAGGTGCCAGCGTTGGGTCAGCTTACAGAGGAGTGGAGTCACTCAGTCCTGGAGGAGAGCAGAATAATACATAATTTCACATTTCCTTAGTAAGGCTTCTTGTTGTAGTGTAAAATGCGATGCATTGCTGCGCTCAGGCTGTGACAGACGGATGGTTTGGTTTGTCACCCTTCTCACGCCTTTCCTGTGTAGTCCAACCACAGTCAGCCGATGTTGCTGCTCACACTCATTCCTCACAGGACTGATCCACACCCATCTTCTAGGGCTACATCTTGGCACTGTCCTAGCTTTTACTATACCAACTCAATTTGCTTCCCATCTCTTAATTCTAGTCTGAGTTAATCAATTTTTTAAGCATTTAAAAATTG
Organism: Mus pahari; assembly: GCF_900095145.1. Classification (NCBI taxonomy): domain Eukaryota; kingdom Metazoa; phylum Chordata; class Mammalia; order Rodentia; family Muridae; genus Mus; species Mus pahari. The sequence goes on along the minus strand of NC_034593.1, from coordinate 143,487,726 downwards.
GATTTATTTAGTAAATGTAGGTATCTATAGAAACTATGTGTCATTTGTATCTGTTACTGTGTTCTATTATCTAGAATCTGTCAATCTATTTATAGCCATAATCTATCATCTATCATCAATATATTTATGTCTATAATCCATTTTAATCATTACCTATCAATCTCTCTTCCATCTATCACCAATATGTTATTCATCTATCATTAACTTATCATCTGTCATCTACTTATTATCTATCACGCATCAACATTTATCATCTATCAATATCTACCTATCATCTATCATCTTGTTTCTATTTTTACCATCCTTCTATATCAATCTTCTACTTATCATCTATCTGTCTGTTTATCTGTCTCTCTGTCTATCTCTTATCTATATATCATCTATTTGTTTATTTATCATATGTGCATCTATTTCTACCATCCTCTGTGTATCAATCTTTTATTATCACCTATCATCCATGTAACATACTGTATCCTTACCCTGAAAATGAACTGATGTTGTATTCTCAACAAGGCTGTTCATATTCAAATGAAGAAGGATATAGACATATTTTCCTAGGTGGATGTACACATATGGAATGTGTGGAAGATAACATGAACTGCTGGACCCTAAACCCAAACTTATGACTTGAATCAGCCATCCTCCTAGAATTAAAAAGTCATATTTATAATAAGTCTATCGATGCACTGGACTAAGATGCATTGCTTGGCATCTATAATTATCATTTCAATTTGGCTACTTGGATACATCTAAAGGGAAGCAGGTCTAGACCTCCATTAAAAGTGGATTAGTGTTCCTCTAAAGCTCTTTCTATTTTACGATATTTTGATGCACTTTAAAATGAAGTAAATTTGAAGAGTTCTCCTATGTTTCTGATTGCAAAGATGGATCGCTAAAGCCAGCTCTCAACAGAATTGTGGTGGTGAAATAATCGAGCAATTATATACTGCTTGCGTGCATGTATTTCCATGTTCTTCACAAGGGTTGCCTCTGAAAAATAGGCACTTAATGAAATTCTTAGCTCAGGCTACAATGACTTCTTTGACAGAGTGAAGCTGTTAGGGAGACGTAAGCATAGCCATTATAAGCTGGTCATGATTAATAGTGGTGTCTGATGAATGCATAGAGGCTCTTTGCTGTACTGATGGTGGGTGATTATACACTGGAGCTGTTGTCGAATGCTTCCTTTAAGTTAGATGAATTGGTTCCTTGTTAAGAATTTTAAAAGGCAAATGATATTGACTACTTATATATGGCTAGAGGCCAAAGAAATATTTTAGTTATTCAAATCCACAGCTAAGGGGATATTCTAAGGACAACACATATCTCATCAAGCATGTACAATTTTGGTTACATTTTATTATCATTATTTTTCTAAGCATCAGGCAGACATTTTGTCCTAATAGACATCTGTCACAAGCATCACAAACTGTAAAAATATCTGGAAATATTTCTAAAAGGTCAGTGACATGACACATGAGCCTATAAAGTATCCTTCTATATCCAGTTTTAAACTAACTTTTTAAAATTAGCAGAAAGAGTAGAGGGCCTCATTGTTTCTTCATAGTCTGATCTTGGTCATTTGTCTCCTCATGGCCTCCATATCCCGACCCCATCTGCTCCTACTGCCCTCCCTGCCCCAGTATCTCTGACCTGCTTTCACGTTACACAGATAACATCACCTATCTTTTTTCTTAAGCTGTTTACCTTCTGGGGCTATGATAAAATGCCATGACCAGAAGAAAGCTTTATTTTATAATATGGTGTCAGAGGGATGGAGTCTGCACTGGTAGACAGCAGGATCCAGTGAACAAACATTGGACAGGAAGTTAAGAAGGCTACAATCCCTCACAGACTACCCCTAGGGGTGCATTTCCTTTCTCCTACCCCAGTGATGAACTTCCATAACCTTGCCTAAACATAACTAATAAATGAGAATCAAGTGTTTAAATACCAGAGTTATTTCTTGCTGCTTATCTTTTTAAAACATTTTTTAAAAGATTTATTTATTATGTATACAGCACTCTGCCTGCATATACATTTGTAGGCCAGAATAGGGCACCAGATCTCATTACAGATGGTTGTGAGCCACCATGTGGTGGCTGGGAATTAAACTCAGGACCTCTGGAAGAGCAGCCAGTGCCCTTAACCCTGAGCCATCTCTGCAGCCCCCCTGAGTTATTTCTTATTCGAACCACCTCATCCCTTCCCCTTAAGTAAGATCTTTTCTTAACTCTGCTGGTCCTGACACACCCATGTGCACGTAAACACTTACTTCATGTAAGCAAAAACATGCATTGCTGACTTTCTATATCCTAATACACTTCACATAATGACCCTAAGTTCATAAATTTAGTGATATCATTTTTCTTTGGAGCTGTAAAAAATTCCATATACACGGCAGTTTCTTTATTCAGTGATAGATATCAGGCTGCCTCTTTCCCAGCTGTCGTCAGAAACCATGGATTTAACTGTATAAATGAATACCTTTGCCATAGAACTACAGTCTTTGAGCAACATCTTGAGTACTAAGGCTGGAATCATATGGTAGTTTTTATCTGTAGCATTTCTTGAAGCCCCATCCTGGTTTTCCACAGTGGCTGCACAGTTAACATTTCACCAGCAGTGAACAAGGATTCTCCCCACTCAATTCTTCCTCCTTTGCTTTCTTGGTTTCCAAAAAACAAACAAACAAACAAATAAACAAACAGAACAGGAAACAATGACAGCACCGTCACAACCCAGAAAGACTGTATTCACAAGCAGAACGACACTAGATCGTCATCTCTAACCTAGCTCAAAAATCAATTCAAAATGAACTAAAGACCAAGTGTAAGTCCTGAAAATTTGAAACATTTCAAGACACAAGCACAGACAACAGTGTTCTCAAAGCACAGAGAATAACCCCAAGAATCTGCAAGCGGGATCACCTGAAATAAAAGGTCTCAGCACACACAGAAAAAGAAGGACCAGAGTGAGGAGACAGTGCATGCGCAGAGAGGGGGCGGAGGGTGAAGTGTGGCTACCCACATGGCAACAGGTAAAAATTTGCTATCTCCACAGAACTGCAAATATTAACCTCATAAAAGAAAAACCACAAATCCCAAGTAGGTTGAAGAACTGAATAGATGTTTTCAAAAAAAAAAAAAAAAAAAAAAAAGAGAGAGACAGTATGTAATACTTGCAACATCAATAATATTGGTAAAGAGTGTTCAACCTCTCTAGCTATCTGGCAATGCAAATTCAATATAGAGTTTTCATTTTTAAGGTGATGAGTGACCCTCCATCTGTGAAGTCTCCTAGCACATACCAGATATGTAGCACACCCAGCTGTTTCCCAATAAGCAAAGCAAGAGAGTTGCTGGGCTGCTTTTCATTCACTGGAGGTGGGCCTCTCTTCATAAAGGAAATAATTAAAGCCTTTCACAGGTGTGATTGACATGAAGGGGTAGTTCTGAGAACTCATTGTAAACATGAGCATCTTGCATACTCTTCAAATAATCTACTCTGTCTTTGGGAATTCCAATGAGCATTAAACTGCTCTTAAAATTGTCTCAGGAGGGGAAAACAGCATCCCAGGCAAAGAACCTTTCCCCACAGGTGAGGACACAATCTGCTGTGACATACACTGAACAGAGCCATTAACACCACAAGGCTTCCTACTTCTCAGGTGTTCCTCCTACTTACAACCCAACTCTTGAGAGCTGAAAATGGGCTGACTATGGGTTTTCTGAGACTGGTGAAGCCTGCACACCCTCCGTTCTGTGGGTAGCTGGTCCATAGTGGCTGTGCTGGCCCTACAGAACCTCTCAGGCTCCCACCCCTTGCCCCAGGCCTGCAGGTCTAGCTTGGGTAACTTGTGCCATGCTTACATCCCCAAGGCCCTCTCCTGGGAAGCCATTGTTGCCAGGCTTTGATTCCACTCCAATAACCTCTGAGGATTTGCATTCTTAAAAAAAAAAAAAATCCCTCACTCAGGATGATATCCTCCAGATACATCCATTTGCCTAAGAATTTCATAAATTCATTGTTTTTAATAGCTGAGTAGAACACCATTGTGTAATGTACCACATTTTCTGTAACCATTCCTCTGTTGAGGACAAAAGAACTCACTTGATATNCACTCACTGATAAGTGGATATTAGCCCAAAAACCTAGAATACCCAAAATACAATCTCCAAAACACAAGAAAATCAAGAAGGAGGAAGACCAACACATGGATACTTCATTCCTCCACAAAAGAGGGAATAAAATACCCATGGAAGAAGTTGCAGAGACAAAGTTTGGAGCAGAGACGAAAGGATGGATCATCCAGAGACTGCCCCACCTGGCGTCCATCCCTTAATCAGCCACCAAACACAGACATTATTGCATATACCAGCAAGATTTTGCTGAAAGGACCCTGATATAGCTGTCTCTTGTGAGGCTATGCCAGTACCTGGCAAATATAGAAGTGGATGCCCACAGTCATCTATAGTATAGAACACACAGCCCCCAATGGAGGAGCTAGAGAATTTACCCAAGGAGCTGAAGGGGTCTGCAACCCTATAGGTGGAACAATAATATGAACTAATCAGTACCCCCCGTCCCAAGAGCTCATGTCTCTAGCTGCATATATAGTTGAAGATGGTCTAATTGACTATCATTGGGAAGAGAGTCCTTTGGTCTTGCAAACTTTATATGCCACATTCAGGGGAATGCCAGGGCCAAGAAGTGGGAGTGAGTGGGTAGGAGAACAGGGTCGGGAGGGGCATATAGGGGACATTCGGGATAGCATTTGAAATGTAAATGAAGAAAATATCTAATAAAATAAATTTTTAAAAATCCCCTATACTTTTCTGACAGAAATTCAAGTTCTGTCAAGTATCCGGATGTAAAAACAGTTAATTTAATGAACTTAAGCACCTAAAAGGTACAATTTTCTTAGCTGGCTTCTGAAAACTCATTGTTTGTGCCAGAGTCTCGGTTAAGTGAGAATGGTGATTTCTACAGTGCTGTGGTCACGGTGAGATCATCAGTATATGTAGTTAAACATCTGTGCTTAGGAAAGGAACAGATATTAAATCTCCATTTGATTTATTTTGTAAGAAAGTTCCCAGACTCTATGTTGACATTAAGATGAAATAAATGCAACGGAAGAGAGAAAAAATAGAGAAAAGCCTTCCGGGGTAAGGTTGCATCTAGTCGATCAGATGCAAGCATGTGCACTATTTTTATCTTATTTTTCTGTTTCCTTTAAAACTCCAAATCCCTGCCATAAAGAAGAAGAATAAATCAAGGGGAGAGGTTAAGTTTCATCATTACATAGATACGATGCAGGGGTTCTATTGTGTTTACCAACCAAACAGCAACTTCCATCTGCTGCTTAATATTACTCTTGCCAAATTGTGTGGAACCTAATGGCAGCCGTAGGTAGGCCGCCTATCTCTTTTTGAGGCACTAGTGAATAATACTTAGATGGCTGAGCGGCTGCTGTCATTTTGTTATTTCTAATTTCCTAGCCTACTTTCTGCTATTGCAATGGAAACATTCATTGTCTAATAAGATCGTCATAACCTGGTCTAGCTTTGCCTTGGGCATGCTTTGGATGAAAAGAGCAGATGCTCTGTTGTGGGGAGGCAGAAGTGGGTGAAGAGCCTGGTTATACCCTGGTCTCCCCTTTTCTCCGTGTTTGGCTGCTAATATGGGTTCTTTAACAGCTTTAATGTAAGGTATGACCACCCTGCGTCTCTAAGGACAGACAAACTTAGTTTTTAATTGGTCTTCCATCTTTGTGGTTCATGAAATACTATTTAGAGTCACTTTACCAGAGCTAGAGTCCCCCAGAAGGGTCTGTCTATTGCATGGATGCTGTCTACGGTGGCTATCTATGGTTGCCTGAGACTGGGCATTAAAGCTGGGCCTGGATGGGAAGCTAGAACTGAAATCTCTGTGCCAAACAAATAAATATGATGAGTTCTCGAGAACTGGAATAGAAGGAGTGGGTATTTAAATAGTCGTCTAGACAAATAGAAGCCAGTGGTGATAAATCTATAATGAACAGCTTTTAAGAATTACAACCGTGTTTTGCATAATAGATAAGAGCAAAAGCCTGTTCTCTTAAATTGACGGGGAAGAATTCTGATAAGCCACATTAAGAAGAGCAGCAACGCTACAGTGAATGAAACTGGTAGGAAAACTCAGTGAGTGCATGGCATTCTGTATCAGAACTGTAAGGAATTTGACAGTTGTTCTCTGCGTATTCTTACTCAAAAGCAAGAGGAAAATGGATTTCTGTTAATTAATGGTATGCTTTTAAAAATTAATGTGCCCACTAATAAAGTAGCTTTCAATTTGAAAGCATTTTATTTCCTGTTATCATTTAGTCTTTTTGAATTTAAAAATCAAAATATGTTCTAAAATATCTCTATAGAGGGGGAAAAGGCAAAGTTTAGAAGTCCAAGTCTGATTTTTCTCATGCACGCTGTATGTTAAGTTATACTTTACAATATGGTTGGAAAAACATTCAGAAATCTCCCTACCAGAATTCTTCAGTAATTATAAATTCTTTAAGTATTATGATTTCTTAAGTAATTATGAAGCCTGCTCTTGTTATTTTATCTGACTGGGTAACATATTCTACTTCCAGTTCACTAATATTACAGCAAATACTAACCTACCACCTGCACTGCTGGAGTAAGAGAGGAAGAGGAAGAGCCACTCATGTACTGGTCACTGAGACAGAAGAGGAAGAGCCACTCATGTACTGGTCACTGAGACAGAGGCTCATGACTAGCAAAGACCAGTGACAAAAGAAGTTGCACTTTAGTGCACATTTCTTTAAGTCTGATGAAATCACTTTTTAGATTTTCTTCATTTCTTGTGTATGTACGTGCAGTGTCTTTTGGTGGGCATAAGGGGTATCAGATCACCTAGACCTAGAGGTAAAGGTTGTTGGGAGCCATCTCAAGCGGATGCCAGCAATGGAACTTCTGTTCTCTGGAAAGGCAGGGAGTGCTCTTAGCCACTAAGTCATCCCTAACTTTTGTAAAATTATGCTAGAGGAAACATGAACACATTGAAAATGCATAAAAGGTTAACAGAGATATCAGAAAGCAGTTCAAATTATTTTATACCTTTGGGCTCTTGTTGAAACTTCACATTTAAAAGAAGTGCTTTGAGAAACTTCATCTTTCTTAAAGAACCTGCAACTATTTAGGAACATGTTCATTATTATTGATTCTTTATAGTCCGTCACAGTCTCTGAAAAACTTTAGTGCCCAGAATGTGCAGTTGTGTTTGAGAGCAGCCTTGCCCCACAGACTCTCCTCATGATGGATGAGTTCAACACCAGTGTTTCTCACTGTGACAGAGGCTGCTCACAGTTACTGAGCACTTGGGTCATGTCTGGAGGTTCCCAGGGTGTGGACTTGAGTTTGATTTGTTCTAATTGGTATGAATATGAATGCTGGGTTAGAGCAATGACTCCACGGTTAAGAGTACTTGCTGTTCTTGCAGAGGATTGGAGTTGGAGTCCCAGCACCCACATGGTAGCGCACAACTATTTGTAACACTAGTACCTAAGTTATCCTTTCCTGACTTCATGGGCCAAAGATAGTCATGCATACAAACTACCATTCATGATATAATTTTAAAAATTTAAAAATGAACATAAATATTAAGTATCTCATATATGCAGTACAGTATTAAACAGAGCAGACTTAGGATGTTTATAGACCTCTGGTCAAGGTGAAGTCCTTCACATGGTGTCTATTTCCAGCTGGTCATCAGGATTCATTTGTGTTGATGCTTTAAGGCTCAAAAAGAAAGAACCAAGTCAATGACCCTCACATTTCAACTTTACTCAAAGTTTTATTGACTTAGTCAAATGTCAGGTCCTGAGTAACCAGACTGCTAAGGGTGTAAGTCCAGTTGATGGTGAGTCCTGAAGCAGGAAAGACCAAAGTCCCAGGCGGAATGAGGCTAGAAAGGCAAAGCAGATCCCTCTGTTAAGCTTTTGTCGTTTTAATCAGGCTTTCAGGGATTTGATGAGTGGAGACATAAAGATGTGTGTCACCTGGTAATGGCCTCACTGGTAAATGGAAGGCGTGTTCCCAAAGATGTGGACACCTCATAACCGAGCCCACACAATGTTTACCATCACATCTGGCATTGCAGTTTCTTGCTCCCACATACGTGTACATATACAACTCTCTCTGACATCTACAACGATTACTATTCAAACTAAAATGTCCCATTTAAACCAGTTAGAGTTCGGTTAAACCAACTAAGTTTCACCAGTACTCTTCTGCTATTCATCTTCTTTAAAATTTGTTTTGAGATTAAAATCTAAGTACTTAATTTTACTCCTCCCTTTCCTACCACCATCCCCTCACATGTAACTTTCCCGCTTGCTCCCCTTTTAAATCATAGCTTACTCTTTTTCAGCTACTTTGTTATGTGAGTCTAAATATATAAACACAGTCTGCTCAGACCCACCGCAGTTACTTTTATCTCTACAAATCCAGTGCTGACCACTTGGTATTTTTTACCAACTAGGGTTCCTTCCCTGGGGAAGGTTATTTCTCCTGCTCTCAGACTGTCTAGGGTTGGGGACTCATGAGATCTCCCACTTCCATGTTAGTATAGCCTTGTCTGGTTCTTATTTAGGCAGAGATTTTTCAATAGTGAAGGTTCCCAGTCCCTAACTGCAGGTTGCTCAGTCATGCTGACCCCCCTCTCTAATTTGTGTTGATTAACAGTGTCCAGAACATTTTTCCAACACATAGTTGGTTCTGGAAAAATATCTGTTGCCTAAATAATTTAAGGAATTCTGCTTTACTTTCCAACAGGTGACTGTCTCCCTGTTTAAAGAGCAGAGGTTTCCACAGGCAGGCAACCACTTTCTCCTGTTGGAATTCACCGGTCAGGACTTCCGATATTCTGACACCTACTGTAAATTGAAACTTGTGGTGAGTGTTTTTCTTAACTTTCTAAACTTGATTAATTTTATTTTACCTCAGCGAATTTCAGTTACCTAAGAGTCGTGCCACCCCCCCCAACCCTCCCTCCCATATCTCTTGAACAGTGGTATCTGCTGTCCTTTAAAGTTCTGTAGAGCTCATTATAGAACCACAGAATTTTCAGACTGTGTGTACTTTTAGACACTGGTATAAATTTAGCAATTGTGTGAAGTTTGTGTTCCAGGCCTGCTTACTCCATTCCTGGCAGGCATTTACAGAAGTATGATGCTTTCACACGTAGCTTGCTGGGAGAGCCTGGATTTTTTGTTCTCGCAGCACTCTCCAACATGGAGTCAGAGTTAGACTCCAGGATGAACATCATTTTAAAAATAGTGGGAATAAATAAATGCCTTAGGAAGGTAAAATGTAGGTTAGACACAGCATCACCTTGTCTTTGACAATTATGTCTACAGTGGCACATATTTGTTTCCCAAAGGTGTGTTTCTCAGCAGCACATTTTACAAATAACGAAATAAGACAGAATGCTTAAAATCTCAGAGGTTCTAATAAAGAAAAGAATCCCTATCAGACCCCAGATACATGGGTGACTTCAGGGTAGTGCTTAAGGTCCTTGTGAGAAGCTTGAGAGAACACAGGCAAACCTGAACAGTTGAAGAAAGAGGTGAATAAAGGATGGAAAAAAAAAAAAAAACTGGTGAATACAAGGACCCCGGACCTTGTGCAGAAATGTATTCAGGACATGAAACTGGGTTTTGCTCACTGATATGCCAGGAAGTGCCCATATTCTCTGTTGCAGGTGTGTGGGGGTTGGGGGACAGCTTGAGTAATTTTGTCAGGAACTGATGGTATTAAAGTCAAAAGTCCCAGCACTTTAATGTCTCAGGAAAGTTTAACAAATACTAATGAACTAAATATCAGTGAGCGAGTGGTTATCTGATCAAAGAGTTTTTGTGGCCATGGAGAGAGATTTTAAATAAAACTATCAGAATCTTCAGTGTTAGAAGACAGCAGTCTGATATGAGATAACAAAGGTCACTTTCACTTTAAGAGATGTGACTGCAGATGCTGGAGGATGAACAATCTTGTGTTTCTGGATTTCAAAGGTTTTAGAAGTAGTAAGACAAGCTCTACTACCTGTTGATAATTGACATCACACAACATCTTCTTGCGTCCCCGTACAAGCAGATATCACCGAAGAAGACAGGGGTTCTTACATTGCAGCTACTAAATTTACCACTTCCTTAGGAAACTCATGCACAATACTGCTGAGATGAAAAGTCAGCAATCACTATGGGGATATTGATGACCCACCCCAAACTATAAATGTACCAGCTGATCCATCTATAGCAGTTGGGTATACATCTAAAGATAATAGAGTTTGTGTAGAAAACAGGAGCCTACATGCTGTGTTCATTGATGTTCTAGAAGGCTGCCAACTGAAGTATGGATTATAAAACCTGTGACATATATGAAGATTCAATATAAATATGCAATATGATTGCATATTATTCAGCCATAAAGAAGAATTGAATAGTGTCATTTTCTGGTGAATAAATGGAATTATAAGTCATCATGTTGAAGGAAATATGCTAAACCCTAGATGAAATTTACCATATCTTCCCGCATATATGCCAGCAAAAAGAAATATAAATAAATAAAAGGAGAAAGGGAAACACGAAGTGAGACAGTGATGATGACGAATTATAATTTGAGTAAGAAGGAAGAGTAAGGGTTCTGGGGACAGAGTGGAGGGAGGGAGTTTCCAGGGAGGGTGACAAATGTATGTCTAGAAATGTCACTAAGGAATTATCGATTTGGACTTGGAGCACGAACTAATAATTCGATAAATTACCAAACTTTGCTTCAACCGATTCACTAGAGAACTTTCTTTTTCTCCTTCTCTCTTACCCTGCCCATGTGTTTAATGCTTTGAAGTTCTAATGCAGCCACTACTCTATTCTTTGGTGGATCTTCTCTGTGCTTCCTTCTAAACTGCAAACTCATTTAAGACGGGAAGGAAGCTTGAGAATATTTGTCATAAAAATAGTCTCAAAGACAGATCCTGCATGCTTTTGTACATGGCTTTGATTAGTAAAAGGCATTTGTCAGAAGAAATTAGTGTGTTGGAGAACCATGCAGAAAAACGAAAATTTAGCCATTTTTACTAGATGTTGACAAAAATTAGCTAAATAGTGCTTCTTCTCTACGTTGTAAGTATTATACCTCAACACCCCAAGCCTCACACAACCCTCGCCCTGTAATTTGGTGTCAATCGCTAACAGACCCTCATCACAGAGAATGCCTGAGCCTCCTGCTGTCTGAAGTTATCTGTGAATGCTCTTTGTACAGGGTTCTTTTTCTCTTCATAATTTCATGAATAGATTTGTGTTGGTTACAGGTCTTCTCAAACTCATCAGGCATGGCTTCCACTTCCTTTTTTATGCTTTTTCTTTTTATTGAGACATTGTCTCATAGCCACATTTCAACCTGGATTTGACCTTGTTCTGTAGCCAAGAATGACCTTGAACTTCTGATCCTCCTGTCTCCACCTCCCGTGTTGTCAGTACAGGTTTGAGCCAGCTTGTCCTGTTTTTCTCTGTATTAAGTAAACAACTTTCATGTTCTCCCTTAAGTGAGAGCTCTATGGCTCCTTGTGAGCACACCTGAGGTGGCTGTCATTGCCATCTCTGGCAATCAGAGCCATTTATTTTTAAAGTGTGAAGTAGAGTTTGCATGAACACTTTGAAGGGTGAAGGAATGGCCCTTGATCATGGAGACTCTGTAGAAAGGAATGATTTGTGACCTCAGGGTGGGCCAGCGGGGGCAGGGTGAGAGTACTTTACATCAGGCAAAATACTAATAACAGAAACTGTCTCCGGAGAGACCAGAGAGACGGTGAGCAAAGAAACCCTGCTCAGGTGTAAGGGCATAGAGGTGAATATAGTCAGCCAACCAGAGACCTTTAATGCTCAGAACACATTTCCTGTACTAAAGACCTCACTTTACTGGCATACACAAATTTCTTTCCCCCTAAGAAAACACACTTCATAGTCATGCCACATTCACAAATAAAATGTGAATAACAAAACAGCTGCTTGTTAAAAGTAATATTTACGTAGTGAGACAATTATCATCACATCATTTAAAACTTCTGTACTGCTGTTTAACCTGTCTTCTACATTGTTGTTATTATGCCAAATCTGGAAGTTGGCAGGCTTAGGTGAAATGTGTATCTTTCATACCTAAATAATTTTAACTCTCTTTCTCTCTCTCTCTCTTCTCTCTCTCTCT
>NC_034593.1:143468927-143475461 GCF_900095145.1 Mus pahari | reverse complement strand
TCTCTCTCTCTCTCTCTCTCTCTCTCTCTCTCTCTCTCTTCTCTCTCTCTCTCTTGCTCCCTCTCTCTCCTCTCCTCTCCCTCTCTCTTCTTATTTTTCTGTAATAGTTTTATAAATTATTAGAGTGTTAATTAATTTGTTAGGCAGAAGACTCCAGAACTGTACATTGTAAATGAGATATATTTTTGGCTGATAGATTTTAGGCAAATATCCAACTCTCAAGGTCAGCAAGATATCTTTTCCCATTTAAAATATAACATCTTTTAAATTAAATTGGCATGAATATCTTCATGTAGCCTAAGATCTACAGAAAGCAGCTGGAGGTGTGGAACCTTTAACAAAGCTCAGCTCCCCCCATAACATCTTGAATAGCAGGTCCTGCGTAGGAAATACCCAGAGTCTGTCCACCCACATGCCCTCTTTTCAGTCGGAGCTGTGACTGTTATACAGGGCCATGTTCCTATCAAATGAACTTAGTGATACCTGAGATCCAGGTTGTCTCCCAGAAGCTTGGAGACAAAGCTCATACTTCAATTTGTATCAGTGACTCACCTGTTTCTTGTCACTTATAGAATCACCCTGTGGGTGCCATTGTATTGCTATTGCTACTAGAAGACAGAAGCCAAATAGCCATATGGAGGAGCTTCCCATGTGTCATTACTTTCTCCTCAGCTACAAAGGAGGGAGGTTAGGGCTAAGAAACAAATAAACAGACTTAGGTTTGTGTACTCCCTGGGCTGCACAAGTGTCTACCTTGTGTGTCTACCTTTGTGTACTGCCTGGGCTGCACAAGTGTCTACCTTGGTTTTCATTGGCTTTAATGAGAGGCAGGGTGACCTGCATTCAAATCAGTGGACTTTGTATAGACGAACCTTCATTTTGAAAAGTGAGCTTCTTAGAGCTCTGTTTATGAAAAATAGGAATGATTTCCCTCCAAAGGAAACAGAAGGTGTGCCAGGATTTTGCATTATCCACAGAGAGACAGAATTGTTTACAACAGGGTGTTATGCATTAAAAACCTCCAAGACCTCCAAAACTGTCTCACTATGTAAGGCATTTTCTTAGCTCTCCTTTATTACAGGTAACTTACCCAGGTTTCCAGTCTACTCAATAGAACTTTTCTTCCACCGGTTGATCTCAATTTGCAATCCTCCTTCCTCTTCCTGCCAGCTACTAAGATTTCAGGCATGCCCCACCAAATTGCACCACAATTAATCTTTACTAACGAGGTTCTTATTTATCAATGTGAAAGAGCCTAAAGACATTCACTTTGAATTAAATGTTATCTATATTAATTTTATTAAAGTAGACTTTTTCCTGAGATTTCTATAGTGCATCTGAGAGGAACATTCTGGAAAGGAAAAGAGGGCACAAGAACCAGACCGACAGGATGTCAGATGTATGGTGTCACAGTCTCCCCAGGGAGATGCACAGAGCTGCAGTTGGATTAAAGGAGCTTAATTCTGTTTCACCACAGTAAGGTGATGGAGGCTCCTAACCAAGGGTGGCAGGGTTATGCTTCCTCAGACATCTAAGAAAAGATGCTCCCAGCTTACTTCAACTTTTTATGACTTATAAAAGCATGCTTCCTTTTCTTTCCTTCTCATCATATAGAATCTTTTGTTTTATTTATCTGTGTGTTGCTGATATCTCCTTCTAAGTCCGATGATCCACCATCAGTTCATTTCTGGGTCTTTAAAATGTTCGAGGTGAAAAGTCTCTACTTCAAAATAGGTTCACACTCTGGGTCAAGGGAATGGCGCGTCTGCACCCAAAGTGTGATTGTGGTGGCCTACACATTAGGGAGGACTTTCACTTTGTAATATATAAAAGATATTTTATACATATAATATAAGAGATATACATACACATACACACACAAATATATATATATATATATATATATATATATATATATATAGAGAGAGAGAGAGAGAGAGAGAGAGAGAGACAGAGACAGAGAGACCAAGAGTTTGATTTTACTAGATCAAAGTATATTTCATTGATTTATTTTCAATGATTTTACTCTTTAAGTGGACATATGAAAAGTGTATTCTGATTCTACAAAAAAGCAACAACAAAACATTGCAAAGAAACACCTCACTGTTCTCAGCAGGGATTGATAGCAAGCTGACCATGCCTGGTTCTTGCTAAGAATGGAGTACGGTGAGACTTTCACTCTTCGCCAGGAAGTAGAAGGTTCTAGACACAGCCTTAGCAATGTCACTGTTAGGGGCGATGACTGTAGCTGCAATGCTGGGAATCAATTGGAGGGTCCTGTGCAGAAAACCACAGGAGCATAGTAGAAACAGTATGGCGTTTCCTCAAGGCTAAGCACTGTGTCCTGCCCCTTCAGCAACTTTCTAAGGCTCACAGGGAAACTGTCATCACCAGCTCTTATATGACACATATTAAAAGACTGTGACCATTTTATTAGGTAATAAAATTAAATTACAGTGTAATTTAAGTTGCTTAAAAAGGTGGCCCTTGTATCTCGAATTTGAATTAAAATAAATATGTTGTATAAGCACAATTTATGAGGTCTTACTAGATAAAATTTTATATTTAAAATATAACCATTACATACATCTGGAATTGATTGACTTATATTTCAGGAGGAGCCAAAGACTGAACAAAAATCCTCAAAGTAGGGACACATCCACTGTTTCAAGGAGAGTCTAACTCTCTTAGAGGAGCAAAAGACTTTAGGGAGATAAACATATCACATGGTGTTTTCCCATAGAAAAGTAGTTAGGAACATTTTATAATTTTCCCTCAACGTTCCTAAAACAATCCACCAAGGATAGAACCAAACTGTTTATAGAAAACATATATGGAATGTGTCATTTTGCATGCAGAGTTTGTTTTTCTCATGTTAAGCACACAGTAAAATTCATTTATACAGATTTAATAATTTGTATTAGTTATACTGAGGTTGAGATTTTGAAGAGTGTGATGCTGGAGAGCATAGCTGTTGGCTTCCACAAGCGAACAGTTACCTGATATTTATGACAGATGCGTTTAGATTATATAGAAATCCTATATTCTACAAGTTCAACAAATAAAACAGAATTCTATTCTCATGTGTTGTCTATTCTGCCTCTTTGATAAGACAATTGGGGCTTGTAAAATTTATGCAGACAGAGGCAAAAGTAGCTGCTCTTTATGCGAATTTAATCCATTAGGCTAACATCAGCACACAAGGTTCAAACCCAGGGAAACAGAAGGCACCAGGGCCCTTCTTGCCTTAGATAAAAGAGGGGAGATTAGGGGCACAGCTGCTGGAAGCTGAGGCCTTTCTGAATCTTGGGCTTCTCTGGGTTTTTAAAGGTGATGTTGAAGCTAACATATTCCCTGCTGGTTAATCAAGAATAATGTGAGAAAGGAGGTGCCAATTAACAGAAACAAAATATGAGGGATGATAATTGATTGACAGCCATTGAAAGAAGCTTCAAACACTTTCTTCTTGTCAAAAATTATGGATATTAAAAAGATGAAAAATATAAACATCTAAGAGCCTTATAATGTGACTCATAATAGTGACAATGACAGATGTTTCCAAATAGCTAAATTTGTAGTGATGCTTATAAGACTCAGCTGAATAACACTTTTTAATAAAGAGGGTTATTGCGTTAGTTACTTTTCTATTTCTGTAGTAAGACACCAATACAACTTATAGAAGGGTTTATTTGGGGTTAATGGTTCTAGAAGGCTAGAGTCCATGGCCATCATGTGAGGGACCAAGACAGCAGAAGGGTAAGCAAAGTGCTGGAGTATAGCTGAGTGCTCCCATCTGATCCTCACGCGTGATTCAGAGAGCAAGAGAAACGATGGCCTGACATGGGATTTTGAAGCCTCAACTCCTCCTACCCCCATGGCCCACTTCTTCCAGCAATGACCCACCTCTTAATACTTCCCAAATGTTCTGACTACTAGGAAAAAGTATTCAAATATGTGAACCTATGGAGGCCATTCTCATTCACACTTCCATGAATATACCTGAGTGACTGCTGCATGCAAACTACTGTGTCTGCTCTTTGGGAAACGAAGCATATAATAGTGATATTGCCACACACAGGTGTGAGAGTATCCACTGATGTTCGTCAATTAAACTGGAAACATGAATAAACATAAGTGTGTGAAAAATAAAACCAGAGACACAGACACTGTATTTCCAGGTAGTTGCTGAAAATTATCTCTGAAATCAAAAGAAAAATTTTCTAAAAAATATAAGAATGACACTTTAATAGAAGCATTATGAAGAATGTCATAGGAGAAACAGCAGCATTTATGTAGGCCTCCTGATAAATTAATACCCTTAAAGCGGGAGAAACTGAGGCAGAAAGGAAGAGACCAAACAGCATAGAGCCAGTTCAGGAGGAGGTCTGTAGAGGGTTTGGCAGAAGTAGAGAATGACCTCACTATGAATTCTGTGTTGACCAATGAAGGTGACATGGTGACATTTTAATGCAAAGACAGTCAGTAAGATATATATATATATGTTTCCAAATCGCTAAATTTGTAGTGATGCTTACAAGACTTAACTGAAAAACATTTTTTTTAAAAAAGAGGGTTATTGTGTTAGTTACTTTTCTATTTCTGTAGTATGACACTGTCTTAGTCAGGATTTCTATTCCTGGACAAAACATCATGACTAAGAAGCAAGTTGGGGAGGAAAGGGTTTATTTGGCTTACACTTCCATATTGCTGTTCATCACCAAGGAAGTCAGGACTGGAACTCAAGCAAGTCAGGAAGCAGGAGCTGATGCAGAGGCCATAGAGAGATGTTACTTACTGGCTTGCCTCCCCTGGCTTGCTCAGCTTGCTTTCTTATAGAATCCAAGACTACCAGAGATGGTACCACCCACAAGGGGACCTCACCTTGATTACTAATTGAGAAAATGCTCCACAGCTGGATCTCATGGAGGCACTTCCCCAGCTGAAGCTCTTTTCTCTGTGATTACTCCAGCTTATGTCAATTTGACACAAAACTAGCCAGTACAGACACCATAGCCAATACAACGAATAGAAGGATATAGGATATATATATATATATATATATATATATATATATATATATATATATGTTTGTCAGATGGTTTTAATCATTTGAGGAAAAATAAAATATGTCATGCACAGAAAGGCTAAACAAATGAGAATATTAGAAGTCTATTTTACTCCTAGGAGATGTGCAAGAGAATCTGTGAGCCTAGAGCAAGTGAAGCAAGAGTGTGGGTTCTAGGGGAGCTAGGAGATAAAGAGTTCAGGTGCAGGGCATGTAGTGCTGACTTGAGGATGAGATGGAGATGGAACAGAACCATGATCAGTTAAAGTGTATGGTGATGAAATGGACTAGAATCTTGGTCAGTTCAAAGACCATAAGGACAATATGGAACAGAATCATGGTCGTCTGTTCAAGGTCCATGAGGAGAGGAAGAGATGAACCCAGAATTGTGGGCAGTTCAAAGTCCATGAGGATGAGATGGAACAGAACTGTGGTGAGTTCAAGGTGCATGAGGACAAGAAAAGAATGGAATCATGGTCAGTTCAAGGACCATGAAAATTACAAGAGATCAACTCAGAGATACAGAAAATTAGAAGATCAAGAGAGGTGTGATGATGAATCACATCATTGGGTTTACCTTTTAGATGCACATGGAATGCTCAATGCATGTAGATATTGGGCAAGAAATTAGGAAATTAGATACTAGAGATTCACAGAAGGGTCAGAGCTGTGAAACTAAGTCTTTGTTTATTGCAGTAAAGATCTGGAATAAATAAACACAAAAAGGTAGCTGTGTACTGTGCAATTTTGTTAGTTTGGCCAAGACAAGAAAGTTTTCTAAGATCCAGCTTAACCACCTGAAAAATGAAATTAATTTCCCTGAAAATTAATCAGATCCGCTAAATTAATTATAATACTTCCAACTGGATGGTGGCTATGAATTTTATTTATTTATTATTATGAATAAGCAGTGATTAAAACCATCTCATTAGATAAAAAAGTCTAAAAGCTAAGTACAAATAACGAAGGAATCACCATGTAAGTATGTAAGTCTTTGATATTTAGAAATGGAGGACAGAAAAATGTGAGCAATGGGTGCTTTGAAACTACGGAGCAAATTGGAGTGAATTGTCTTCAGAAGGTGAAAGGAATGAACATTGCTGAGATAAAAGGCAGTGAACCCTGAGTGATTGGGCATGTGGGAGCCAGGAGAAACTGGTGCAGGGCCAGGGTGGGTGCCAGGACAAGCTGCTGCAGGGCCAGGGGGTCTTCACAGACTATGTGGCAGAAATGGTTGGGTTGTGCGCAATGAGGGAAGGGCAGCAAGGTTGAGCCTGCACTGACTTTCCCTCATGCTGTGATGAAATATCCCTGACTTAAGCAACTTACAGAAGGTGGGGATTATTGTTGGTCAAGGTCCATGTACTGGATAGTTTTGTGTCAACTTGACACAGCTGGAGTTATCACAGAGAAAGGAGCTTCAGTTGGGGAAATGCCTCCATGAGATCCAGCTGTAAGGCATTTTCTCA
>NC_034593.1:143459391-143467372 GCF_900095145.1 Mus pahari | reverse complement strand
AACATCCCTCCATGGCCTCTGCATCAGCTCCTGCTTTCTGACCTGCTTGAGTTCCAGTCCTGCATCCTTTGGTGATTAACAGCAGTATGAAAATGTAAGCTGAATAAACCCTTTCCTCCCCAACTTGCTTCTTGGTCATGATGTTTGTGCAGGAATAGAAACCCTGACTAAGACAGTCCATTATAGTGAGGAAGGCTTGACAGCTGGAGATTGGGGCAGCTTGTTGGTAAAATGGTCATATCTATATGAGGAACAGAAGGTGAATATTATTATTGGGTTTCTGTTCACATTCTCCTTTCCTTCCTGATCCCAAACCTTTTCATAAAATGTGATCTAATCTCAATTACCCCGATAATCTTTTACAAATGTCCCTTGAGGCTCAAGCCATAGGAGATTCTACATCCTATCATTTGACAGTCCATATTGATAATCACAAGAGGCCACTCAGGAATGATATGCAAAGAGGACAGTTTGGAAAGTGGCCTGTTGTCTAGTTGTTCCTTTCCTTTGAAGATGCGAGCGAGCATGTCTATGATGGATATAGATGGTGTCGTAAACAACAGAAACAAGGTTGCTGGCATGCTGATGGTAAAATTATGCTCAAAATTCAAATAGAAGGTTAGAGTTTAAGGAGAGATGCCATGGATATGCTGTCAGCTTGTGAATGTGCCGAGAGTCTGGATACAGATGAAGCTGATAAATTGGTGGTAGAAAGATGGTCCTTTTTTTGTTCATTGCTAGATATTTTCTTAGTAAAATTAGATTCTAGGCAAACAATTGAAATTAAAACAGGACAGATGATTAGAATAGTAAGTTTTCCTTTAAATTGGGTCCCAACACATTCCCATAACTCTCTGTATATTGATGTTATTTTTCTAAAATGTTATGAAGTGTTCAGGGAAGGAAACATATGTGCACATGCAGATGTAGTGTTAAGACAAACACATGCCTTTAATGCGTATGGATAACTGAGAGACATGTAATGGAAAGGTGCCAACCAGCTCATCAGCATGACATGGAAAGCTCGTTCATCTATCCACAGGCAGAATATGAAGAGAAATGAGGAAAGAGATAGATAACACCCCACACAAACACAGCAGAAGAGAAGGGAAACATGGTTAACAATTGAGAGCATGAACCACATGATGCAGCTAGACCACAAATCAAGAAAGAAAAATTCATACACAGATCCCTCACATATCCAGCTTCCAAAGTCGGTCAGACGGTAAAGGACAGGGCATTTAGTTATTCATGGCATAAGAAATGCCTAGAAATATTTAAGAGCCAGTCACATCACCTTACAGTCCTCTGGAATTTTCAGTACTCAGAAAAAGGTATCAGTTGCCAACCCTCTGTGGTCACATACAGAAACACTCGATGTCAAGGAAGAATCGTTAATAAATACGGCAGATGTCTGCAGTGAAGGCCAGTCATAAATGTGCTCAATGGAACAAAAATACTCAAATGACTAGAACCACAAAATGTTTGGGGTCACCATGTAAATGTCAGACTCGTTTGTTGGCAAGCCGCAGGGAACACAACTTGTACAAGTAATTTTGAAATTAATCAGGGTGTATGCCTGTATCGAAAAATGTCTGCGGGAGGCAGAGGCAGGTGGATTTCTGAGTTCGAGACTAGCCTGGTCTACGAAGTGAGTTCCAGGACAGCCGGGGCTATACGGAGAAACCCTGTCTCGAAAAACCAAAAAAAAAAAAAAAAAAAAAAAAAAAAAAAAAAAAAATCCCTCACTTTCTTTTTAAGTTAATGTTTTAGTTTGACATACAAAACAATGGGTCCATAGTGGCATCTTCAGGTACATGTGCCTCATGCAGCAGAGAGCCTATGAGAATAAGGACAGCTAAAAGAAGTCTAGGCAACACTAATGAACAGAGACTGTCTATTAGGCACATCATACAGAAAAGTAACCTGCACAAATGTGGCTATCATAACTCATCCTTAAAAGAGAGGACATATTATCTTGTATTAAACATACTGACATAGTTCAGGAAAACATAAAATCACAACGATATTAAAATATTCCAGTAAATTGATAAGAAGTGCTGATTTGAGCTGGTCTGACCTTATAAATTACTTCCTGAAAACTGTGATAAAAGCTGCATCTTAAAATTAAATTATATCCATTTGAAAGAAGCAGTAAGGGAACGGTTTAATTTGTTACATAGATGCTAAGGGCCATAAGCTAGCAAGATATATTCCAAGGAAAATTAATAGTATTCCATAGATGATTTGAGCTCCTGTTTTCTTTGGAGTCTTCACACACACAAACACACACACACACACACACACACACACACACACACACAGTGAGAAGAGAGAGAGAGAGAGAGAGAGAGAGAGAGAGAGAGAGAGATTAAAATTTATGTCTTCAACTAATCCAGGTAGAATAAATGTGTAGGGTACAAAGTGTATTATACAAATAAATTTAAAGTGTACAGTATATGGCCTCAGGATTGTTCCATCCAGTTTTAAAGACGACTAGAGCATTCTGAGTTCACACTTAAATGACAAGCCTTTTAGGTGCAGATTTGTAACATGCAAATATATAATCATGTAACATGCTACAGCTACAGATTTGCATCTCTGTGGAAAGCCAATAAATAGATGTGTGAGTCAGATCTATTCAGCTTTCAAATTGAATGAATGCAAATTGTTGAAAGTGTGACCCAGGGAATCCATATGCTTTTGTGATTAATGTATCCACTTCACGCAACTGTCAATCTATGTTAAGATTTTTGACTCATCATTTTACTAGCTGGTCATAAGTGACTGTCTAATTCTCTGCCAGAAAAATAGGTGTCGATAGCACTCCGTTCAAGAATGCGGCACATCTTGGAAGAGGGGTGCATATGACAAGAGGGGGTGAATATGACAGGCAGGAAATGTGGAGGGTACTGTGCAGTGTTATCTTCTAGACATGGCTTGGTCATGGCAGTCATAAAACCATAGCAGCTGCAGACCTCTGAGTGAGTCCTGCAGCATTCAGTCACACGGGAGGAGCACATGAAGCCATACTTCTCCCTGAAGAGCTTTGGGTCATTCCTAGTTGCTATGAGGTAGTTCTAGGCCTCCGTGACGTAACACCATACTCCAGTAATAATCTCCTATCTTGCTCATATAAGTAACAGTATCTCGATTTTTTTTTTTTTTTTTGAAACTTGAGAGTAGAAAGGGAACCAGTTTGGGGAGAAAAATGGCAGTAGGAGAGGGAAGGATGTGAGAGAGGATAAGGGGAGGGGGAGGTGAGCACAATACATTGCATATGTTTATGGAATTGTCAAAAATAAAGGCAAGAGAAACAAAGAGAAAGGCACATGTGGGCACATGTGGGCACAAGTGGGCGCATTGGTGGAGTACACAGCTATCACATAAACTTTCCCTGTATTTATATATTGGTTTGATTTGCATTAAACTAATAATGAGGAACATTAGAAACAAAGGGTCACTTATGAACCAAAATAAACCTCACAAATAATGGAAAGAAGAAAGGTATGGAAGAAAGCAAATACTCATCATACAGTCAATAGCTGTGAGACCTCCTCTGAAGGTTCCTGCAGTAAATGTCTAGGGCTGTAGCGATGGACCATATGCTCTCTGTCTGAATCACTAGCTCAGCTAAGCGGGCAGGTGTCAGGGGCCAAAACGTACAGAAGGAGAGACTTAACTCCACAGTCTATAGCCCGGACATCAATGATTTTTCCACATTATTTTCACTAAAGATAATAACAAAATATTGTGAAAATGCTGCAAATTGTGTAATAAAAAATTACATAATTTGTTCAAAGCCATAGAGCTAAAGGTGATGAATCTGGAGCCCCTTTTTAATATCATACACATACACACAAAAGTGAAATACTAGGGGTTAGCTCTGCTCCTTATCCCTTGTTATAAGTTGAAAACTACAGATTGATCAGGTTTTCTTAGGATCTTATTAGGATATATAAATGATCAACTAAATACTCTGTGATCTTTTGAATAGGAATGGTCTCTGTAGACTCATAGGGAGGGTCACTATTTGAAAGGATTAGGACATGTGGCCTTGTTGGAGAAAGTGTATCACTAGAGTGGCCGTGGGGTTTCAAATGCTCAAACAAGGCCCAGTGGTTTTATCCCTGCCTGCTACCTGATAATCTAGTTCTACAACTCTCAGCTCCCCCTCTAGCGCCATCTCTGTCTGTGTGTCACCATGCTTCTATACATGGTGATAAAAAAGCTAAACTTTGGAATCAAGAAAGTTTCAGTTAAATGTTTTTATTTATAAGAGATGTCATGGTCAAGGTGTCTCTTCAGACCACTAGAATACTGACTGAGATATGCCTCACATTCTTAGCCAATGACATGGGAAGATTGTGTGGAAGTCTAATCTCAGATTGTGGGAATTCAGCAATACAGGTCATCAACCATCGCTCTTACTTCTGGTCCTGTTACAGGTATCAGAGGAGTCACCCCCTAACTCCCAGGAGGACACATGTGATTGATAGTGTTGCTTGGTTTCAGTTTGTATTCAAACAGAATTAAATTATCTCTCTTGAAACAACAAGCAAACCAAGACAGGTAGGAAGAATCAGCTGTTTATCACTATTTAGAGATATGGACAGATGTTTTCAATGTTGGACTTTACAGGGAGGTTTCAAGTTTTGATAACTGTCATAATTTTATTTGTACATGAATTAAAAACATCTTAGAAGTAGGCACAGCAATCAACCTGAAGGGTGTCAAAATACCTTGGTGAATATTATAAGTATGCCTTGGGTCCTATTGATAGCTCTGGTGTGGCATTGCCTACAGTGAACTGTCCCTCCCACTTCTATCAACTGCTAAGACAGTTTTCTAATAGACATGGCCAGAGGTCCATCTGATCAAGGAAATTCCTCAGTTGAAACTCTTTCTTTCCTAGGGGACTAAACTTGGTTGTGTCAAGTTCACAATATGAGTACAATGCAGAAGTCCTAAATTTGAATAAAAGGGCTTTCAAAATGATGTTTTGTTAGTTGGACTTTTACTGATAAATCATTCTAAGCTCTGTCTTTATCTGAAGAAGTGAAGAGGCTGCAGATGGGAAATTCAAATGTTATGACAGTGGTCCCTACTGAACCCACAGTGTATTAAGCTGACTTATTCATGTTCTGTCAATCTGTTTGGCTAATGCTCATCTGCCCTCATTGTTAATGACATAAACACACTGCAACAATCACATCTGCACCCTGTATTGATTATTCAGAACAAGGTTGAGATGATAGTGATTGACGTGCCGGTGAACCAACCAGATGTGATCATGTGATACCTGTTACCTCACAGGATTGCAGAAGACAGTTGATCCCAGTGGCAGAGACACAGATATTCTCTTATAGCTTTAAGAGCAGAGCTTCCTTAAGATGTCCTGTAGGCTTCTTACAAGTATAGCCTGTGTTTGGGAAAAGCAAAGTGAACGACAAATTCAGAAAAGTTACCGAAGAAGCAGTGAGTGCTGTGTGCCCACAGAGCTAGCTGATCAACTATAGCTATAATGTGTATAGTTATAATTTACATATGAATATTAATAAAACAAGAATATTTAGACATGAGCAAATTCTACAGTCTACTTGTATATGCAAGAACTTTCACTTAGTTAGGAAGGTCCTGAGGGCATTCTAACCTACTACTCAGGACCTATGGGAAAACTTGACATTTTTAGTAATTACATGGTTTTTATGTGCAGGGTTTGTTTTGGTTTAATATAAATACATTATCTTGAACATTCATGAAAGCTAGAATAGATAATACCAATATGCTATATACTTAATCAATGCAAAATAGATTCTTAATAACTAAGTATGCCTATTTTTAATTTTTAAAGAAGTAAGTTCTTTGTTATTTCCATTCTACTGATTAAAACAACAAACGAAAACCTTCAGGCTGATGAAGCTGAACTAACCATCAGGGTGAAGAGCTGGCATCAAGGGCCACATTGAGTACCATACCCAAACTTTGTCACTGCATCCTGCATTCAGTGGCTCATTATCTCAGCCCTATATACTCACTCTGGTAACTTCGGAGGTGGCTGCTATAGTTACAAAGCTAGAAGAAGAGAATTTTGACAAACTCAATGGAGTAATTCCTTCTCAACTGATGTGAATGAAGGGCCCCAGTGAGAATGTATTCATGTTTGATTGTCCATTTCCCGGAAAATAGTATGTAGTCTAAATATGTTTGGAAAAAACTATTAAGAGATGAGGTATGCAGTGAAAGAACACTTTTCCACACTGTTCTCTCTCTCTCTCTCTCTCTCTCTCTCTCTCTCTCTCTCTCTTTCTCTCACCACCACAGCTCGGCCACACTGTCCTCTCTTAACAAACTGTCCCATTAAACTTAACCCTTCTCCAAATCATAAAACTAAGCCCTTTTGAACAATTTAAAACACTTCCACAAATGAATAGACACAGCAACATGTCATGAAATATTTCCCAGTTACAATGCCTACATAACTTCACAATAATATCTTTCTTTATTTAAAAACTATTTTATTACTTCTTTACAATGTTCAACATGCCTTTCTCTCCCTGTGATAAAAAGCAGTAATGTGAGGAGAGACATGTGAGCTGAAGCACAGACTAAGACTTCCAATTCTCAGAGAGACTGACAAACCACACTGATCACAACTTTCTATGGGGAAATGTTCTGTAAAATTGCTTTTTGCATGTGTTTAAATATTACACACAATGGGAAAAATCTTTTCTATAGAAATGCTTTAAAATAATATGCTGATGTTGCCATGTGGATGCTTATATTTTAGCAGAGTCTTTTATAATCCCATACACTCGTTATCCCCTTCCCTTTCAGTTCTATCATGGCAAAAATGAACAAAATAGAAAATTCAGTATAATTTTGCCATTCACATTAGCAAGAGAACAATGCTGAGGGGCTGTGAACTACTCTTCCATCTGGCGTCTATGAGACTGTTTAGATTAATAGGTACAATAGCAGTTGAAATTTTCTGGGCTAGGGTTCAATGGGGTTCAGTACTACCCTTTGCTGAAAAGACTCATCCACCTGTGGACAAAGAATCCTGTCTGTTACCATGGCTCTGACCAGAGGGCATGATGCAATAGAGTTTGATTCCAGTTGCAAAAAGAAAGACATACACTCCAGTTAACCACATTGTCTGTTTCTAACAAAAAATCTTAACAGCAGAGATGATCACTGACTTAGCCACTTCCAGAGAGCCCTGTAGGATTCTGTTAGCATGCTAGCTCTCTTCCATATGAGATTAATGTACCCATCTCAATAAGACGATGACAACTACTACTACTACTTATTTTTCAGATATTAACAGTCACTGCTTTCATGATTTATGAAATCCACTCTATTATTAATATAGAACCATATCTCATTCATTCCAAATAGGGAAGGTCGAGAGGTTCCACACTTCCCAGAAGGACTTGTGGCAATTATCACTCCTTGGGGGAAAGTTGTCATGATCTTTAGTGATGTAACCAATAATAACTCTCCCTTCTTCATTAAATAATACACTGTTCATGGTCAGGTAGGTAACTGTTATTAAACTCAGTGGGTCATTCAGAGGAAGACAAGGAAGACAGAAATAGGAGGGTCTTGTACAAGGATGCCCCAGTGGTAGAAGAAGAACTGATAGAATGGGTAAGGAAGAAACACTTTTTTCTTCAAGTTTCTTCGGTGTTTCTGTGATAAAATACCACAACCAAAGCAAACTACAGGGAGAAAAGGTTTGTTTGTTAAGTCCAGGTCATAATCCTTCACTGAGAGAAGTCTCGGCAGAATCCCAAGGCAGGAACCTGGAGTGTTTCTGTGGAGCTGATTTACACCTTAGGGATAAGAGAGAACACAAGTGCTAGCCAAGGCTACTATATGCAGCAAAACTCTCAATTACCACAGATGGAGAAACCAAAGTATTCCATGACAAAACCAAATTCACACAATATCTATCCACAAATCCAGCCCTTCAAAG
>NC_034593.1:143453562-143459380 GCF_900095145.1 Mus pahari | reverse complement strand
GGAACAACAATATGAACTAACCAGTACCCCCTGAGCTTATGTTTCTAGCTGCATATGTAGCAGAAGATGGCCTAATCGGCCATCACTGGGAAGAGAGGTCCCTTGGTCTTGCAAACTTTATATGACCCAGCACAAGGGAAGGCCTGTGCCAAGTAATGGGAGTGGGTGGTAGGGGATCAGGGGCGGGGAGTATAGGGAACTTTCGGGATAGCATTTGAAATGTAAATAAAGAAAGTTATAAGAAAAAAAAATAAGAAAAAAATTAATAAAAAAAGAAAGAAAGAAAATAGTATTGTTCAGTAATGGCGAACAAAGTCATATTTTAAAATAAATTCTAGGAATATGATTTCAGAAAAAACCCTCTAAATCAGTTTTTGGTTCTATGATGTCTGTTTTCCTCAAACGAGAACAAGGAAAAGACACAGTGACACAAAGCCAGTCTAGTTGGATGTGTCTCAGGTCTGAAGATTCTTACTGTGAGTCCCTCTGTGACAGTGACAAGGTTTTGCACTCAGTGCTCAGATATTAATTAAAATTTCCTCTGTCTATTCCATGCAGTTCTGATGTGTGCCACCTTAAGAAAGGACAGCTGAGAGAAATAACAGAACACATGTGTCAGTATGATCCCACTTTGGAGATGTGTTGCATCTGTAGGATTAAATGTTTTAAGGAGTTGTCATGTTTAATTGGTGAGTTTGCACAGTTTTGGTTTACTGGAGGCATCGCACTACCAAGATCTTATCACTTTCTGTTAACTCTGTGATTTAAATATTGCCATCTGTGAACAAAGCCTACAGATTTAAGAAAACAGCTTCGGTAAATTAAAATCGTAGCTGATGCATAATTTGAAGGTTTCAGCAATGTTTGTTTGATGTTTGGTGTGTTTATAGTTCCTAACCTACGTATAGTAAACATCCTGTCTTGGGTATGTTCACTGGAGCAGGGCACTTTCTACATGTTGAAAGGGGCTTAAAAATGACAAAGTATGACAAGATCCAAAATAACAACAATAGAATACAGTCATTTGTGTCTCTAGTTGCATATGTAGCAGAGGATGGCATAGTAGGCCATCAATGGGAGGAGAGGCCCTTGGTCTTGTGAAGATCATATGTCCCAGCACAGGGGAATGCCAGGGCCAGGATGCTGGAGTGGATGGATTGGGGAACAGGGGAGGGGAATAGGGATAGCATTTGAAATGTAAATTAAGAAAATACCTAATTTAAAAAAAGGACAATAGAAACAGGATATGGCTCAAAATACAGGCCCTAAAGGACTTG
The DNA here is from genome assembly GCF_900095145.1 of Mus pahari. Taxonomy (NCBI): domain Eukaryota; kingdom Metazoa; phylum Chordata; class Mammalia; order Rodentia; family Muridae; genus Mus; species Mus pahari. The sequence goes on along the minus strand of NC_034593.1, from coordinate 143,458,103 downwards.
GATCCAGTCAGCGGACACCAAGCTCTCCTTCCAAGAAGCATTTCTTTCCACTTGCTTGCATCTACAGTGTCTCATGCTCATTTTGTTTGTTTTTCTCTTTACTGAGCCTTTTGTCTGGGTATTGACTTAAATGTCTCTTTAAAAGTCACAGAGGGACTTTTAACACATCTCAAGTTTTTCCCCTAGACTTTTCTCAATTATTCCTCTAAAATGGTTCTTCTTCAAATAGTTATCAAGTTAATACAATTATTTACTAGTGAAAGAGCAAATCTTAAAACTAACATTTTCATGAGACTTGCATGCCCATTTCCTGTAATAATATGCATTGCCTCTCATTTGTTCTTAAAATAATTCTTTGGTCAATATCACTGCTATCCAAGGTTAGCCTGGCAAGGGCTAGGGCTCAGAGCTTAAGTAACTTGTCATAGAATTAATTATTTTGGAGCCAAGATTGAAACATAGAATATCCCATTTAACAATCCAAAGGAAAAGAGCTTGCTAGGAAATATGTTTAGAGAGGCAAAGACGAAATGCAGGGGGAAACAAAACCATGTGAATGAAAGAAGGAGCTGAGGGAGGAGGGAGTGTCAACCACATCAACAGGGGACAGGGTAAAGCCTTCACAGTGTTTCTGGTCATTATCTCCACAATGACTTAGACCTGGCATTGCATCTAACCATAGAGCTACTTCTCTAAGCCAAATATAAGCATACTATAAGATCAGATATAGAATTACAAGGCGGCAGGGGCAGGAAGACTGAGCCTCAGGAGTGAAATGTACCACTTCGGGTGTATGGTCTTTATGAAATTAACTATCCAGAGGCCTCGAGCCGTCTCTGAGTAAAGATCCATCTCTGAGAATGGGGATAATGGATTGTGCAACCTAGCAGAGGTTGTCACAGGCTGGCCACAGAGAATCCTCATAACTCGAGAATTTTTCATTTGACAAGTGGAGGAATGAAACTCACACACATGAACTATGATAATATTTGATAATATTTGCCCAACTAGTAAATTGTAAGATCATGATTTAATGCCAGACTGGATTTCCAAATGCCAAAGCCTGCGGCAGGAAGTAGATCTAGCATGTGCTCAATGCGCTTGCTGATTTAATCATCTGAATGTTATATCTAGCATAATTCTGAAGAGCTTCAGTAGGTTGATTGGATTGTACTTGGCTACTTTCTTAGGCTCAAACAGCTACATGCCAGGAGCTATAACATGACATTGGAGACTCAGCTGGCTATCTTAAGAAACTTCTCTGCTACAAAAGTGTAGGTTGCGCCTACAATGGACATTCTGATCCCTTTGAATAGGATGATCCCCCCCCACACACACACACAAAAGGCATCCTAATTGCAACAATGACATATTCACACTCGACTGTCGATCAAGCACCATGCACCTTTAATATCACCATTTCCTAAATCAATAATGAACTTTTTTTTTTCCAGCTATTCACAGGACACTCTTAGTAAGATCTCTAAGCACAGAGAACTGGACTTTTATTGTTTGAGGATGTCTAATAATGTAAAACAATGTAAGGCTACTTCATTTGAAGTGTGGATATTCCCATACCTTATGCTGAGGGCAAAGTGGGGAAGAGAAACATCCAGAAGATCCAGTCATTTTGTGGCCTCATCCTCAACTATCTCATATGCAGGGAGCCAAAGCAGGTCTGATGAGCAGCTCTCAAGAGCCCATTGTGTTCCAAAGCTAGAAGTTCGTTCATGAACTTGTTATGCAAACAGTGTACTTAGATACTGTCCACTCAGTTTCTTCTATCATACAAAACAATGGGACTTCACAAATTAGATTGGCAGAGAGCCAACACTCAATGAACAGATTGGATTATTAAAATTATTTTGCATTTTCTATTCTGAAAACTCCCCAACACTATGTGGGGTGAAGGCAGAACCCTTGTTTTGTTTACCCTTGCACTGTCAACGTTTCACAATTCTTAGTAAGTGCTCAGTGCAGCTTTGTGTAGTACAGTGTCTCTCAGAAATTAGCTTCCATTGGAATCAGCAGATGAAAGATTAAAAATTTTGGGCTTGCACCTTGGGGCTGCAAGAGGCGAGTACTTCGCCCATGTGCCCAGTGAGGTGAATACTTCCCCCATGTGCCCAGGTGACATTCCTGCTGTTGGTCCAGGACTGTATTTCAAAGATAATTTACACAAGAAAAAAAATCCAACTGATTTCAGAGGCAAAGGTCAATGGTGACTGTATTCTAAGCTCACTGCAGACCCAATCCACACTGGAATATGGAAGCAGGCGTGTTTTAACAAGGCATGTTGATTTCTTTAGAAGTCGGCTCCCTTCTGGAGGTAAAATGGTCAGTCAGCAGCAGACATGCTCTTCCGTGGATTTTAGTGCTTTCTCTGGTCCTAAGATGAGATAGTAAAGGAACTCTCACCCATTCCCCTGCAGCAGTTGGGAGGTCTTGTTCCCTTTCTGTTCTTCTGGTTGTTAATATAAAGATTAGGATCCTTTCTTTTCTTTTCCTTTTTTTAAAGATGAGAATCCTGGGTTACACCTTCCTCTGTGCCATTAAACCTCCAGGACCATGATGGGAATGTATCTAAGCCATGTTTCTCTTATCAGCTCAGACTTAACTCTCATAGACTGCTTCCTTCTCAGTGGCTGAGTAACCTCTGCATTTAGCACAGAGCTGTGATTATAAGCCCTTTGAAAGGTACACAACACAGTAACTTTGAAACGAAGTGGGGGGGGATCAAACCCAGAGTAATGGGGATATCTACAATACTGACCGACACAAGTCTTTGAAGTCTCAGGAAAGTATAAAGGCAATTCACATAGGGACATTATGAGCAGATACTTAGAAAGGATCCACCCGCCTTTCAAAGGGAGTAGTGGAGCAGAAGCTTGCAGCTTATATCAACAAAGGTCAGTCACTGACGTAGAATTAAAAATCTGGCAGAAAAGAGGAGGATTGAGAGGGATGAGAGAGAGAGATTAAACAAGGAGGGGGGCTAATCCGAATGTGACATATGCATGCATGAAATTGTCAAGGCACAAAGCATAAGCCTTATAAATAATCACCCATAACTTAAAAAAAAATAGTAATCTTGGTTTCTGACTCAAGTCATCTGCAACTAACTTTTCTAAAGCAGGTCTTAAAATTTGTTTGTGGCTTGGTGGCTGTGTCTATAACCCCAGCACTCAGAGGCCAAGGATTGTAACATGTTGGAAAAATACATAATAGGTTCCAGGTCAGCCAGGGCCACACAGTGAGATGGTACCTAAAATAAAATAAGCGAGGGGGCGGAGACTTACAACTGCTTAGATGATCAGCATCATTATGTGCTTTCTTCAGTCATTAAGGAGGTCGTTAGCTTGATCAGAGACTTCATGCAGCACTTTGAATTTACCAGTTGTATCTGACGATTACAAGGATATGCCTTCCTTGCCTGTACGGGGGGCACTTTTACCTTTTTCTTTTTGCAAATCTTAACCAAGTCATGAGATGACAAGCCACCATTGGTTTGGTTTGCGTTTGGAAACATCTATTTACAATATGTTTACCTGGAAACAAAAGCAAGATCCTTTTCATAGTTTCTGTCTGTCCCTTTCCCCACTATGACCATTCTTATAAAAGCAGCGTAAGTGTTAAGTCAGAAAGGTTTGCAGGCAGTGAGATTGAGAAACGCCCACCTGCCAGAGAAACTCGTCTATGAGTGATTTGTATCTTAGTACCAGTGAGGATATTTGTCCAAGATTCAGACCTAAACTCCATGTGCTTAGAGAAACTAAAAGTGACAGCAGACAGAGAATCTGTCTGGCTATCAATGCTGAGAAGCGGGGCGTGCTGGGCTCTCACTTCCTGGCACATGTACAGCTCACTCAACCTTCCTCCATTCCTTCCCCACCTAACCTTTCAGTGACAGTAAACATGACTTGACAGAGGGCCCAACACAGAAATTACAGGATCTTTAACCTTTCTGTGGTTTGTGACAGGCTTGGACACATCCGGACTAACCCATGAGGGAAGAAAATATCTGTGGAATTATAACATGACAGCAGAATTTACACTCAATCAGCCATGTGTTTGTGCTTCCTTCCTTCAAGTTAAATAGACATGAGCAGAAAACGAATGATGTCCAAACCAAAGAAATGTATTTGCTTAAAGTAAAAGGAATATTCCTTCTCAAATAAAATACAGTATACCCAGATAGTGTTCAAAGTTTTAGAATAAGTCAACTAAAATAACTATTTTAAAATGTAATTATGTTTCTGTTCAGGAGTGTTGTGTGTACTCATTGTAGGCATGTGTGTGCTTATGTGTGAGTATGTGTGTGTGAAAATATGAGAGTATGTGTGTTATCACAGGGAGAGCAGGTAGTGTAAAAATCAGTGGAAATTAGACATTTACAAATCTACACTTTATATTTGAATATGTAGATACTCCACTGTCTCTAAAGGACCTCAGCAGTTCCCAGCATTCCTCATGCTGTGGCTGATTTTTACAGTTTCTTTCTCTCTCTCTCTCTCTCTCTCTCTCTCTCTCTCTCTCTCTCT
>NC_034593.1:143427582-143453547 GCF_900095145.1 Mus pahari | reverse complement strand
GCCCTGGCTGTCCTGGAACTCACTTTGTAGACCAGGCTGGCCTCGAACTCAGAAATCCGCCTGCCTCTGCCTCCCAAGTGCTGGGATTAAAGGCTTGCACCACCACCTCCCGGCTCTCATTTTGTGGTGACACTCAACCATAAAATTATTTTTGTTAATATTTCATTATTGTAATTTTGCCACTGTTATGAATTATAATGTAAATTACAATTATAGTGTATAATTACATTTTCCAGTGGACTTACGTGGCTCCTATGAAAGGGGTTGAAACTCATGGGTTGAGAACCTCTGCTATAGGTCAAATTGTTGTCATAAGTAAAGAGTTTTGAAGTTGTTATTCTTCCAAGAATATGTATTCAGTATTAATTTGGCCCCAGGACTCACATAGCTACCAATATTTTTACAATAAATAAAGAGTTATAAGGTATTCTTAGATCACCCCAATTCTCTAAACAAAATAATTATAATGTAAACTACAGGAAGTTTTGTGTTTTGTATAAATTTGTATCTGATTTTTCAACAAAAAGGAAAATAAATTATTTTCCTCATATTAGATACGAGATGTAATAAAATGCACTGGTTTACACTGCCATATGTTGAAATGTTAAATCCCACTCTCCCACATAATCAAACAAGACTTATCTATGACCTCAGCCTCTTGTATCTTTGCCTGATTACTCTAGATGACATTCACTGTTATCTTAGCACTCATGGTAATGACTTTCAATGTCCCTTGAATATTACGAAGCTACCACATATGTGTTCATAACTGTGATGTCAAAAAAATCTGGGAGGTGAATGGCTATCTTACACAAGCCATTTAGCAACAGGCTATCAAGTAAAAATGAAGAAATAACATTTCTGTAAAGATATTCACTCTCACATTGCATCCCTCATTCTCACACTGCACCCCTCATTCTCACGCTGCATCCCTTATTCTCACACTGTGTCCCTCACTCTTACACTGCATCCCTTTTTCTTACACTGCATCCCTCACTCTCACACTGTACCCCTCATTCTCACACTGCATCTCTCACTCTCACACTGCATCACTCACTCTCATACTGCATCTCTCACTCACACACTGAATCCCTCACTCTCACACTGTATCCCACACTCTCACACTGCATCACTCACACTGTATCATTCACTTTCATACTGTATCACTCATTCTCAAATACAGGCTTTCTTCTGAGTCTGGCTTTTACCTAGCACCCAACACCTCTAAATGATCAGTACAGTGCATGTTATGCTTTCTAAACTAACATTCAGTCTATCATAGGATTTTATTCTATTTTATTTGGCATTTTGTATAAAACAATGTGCTACTTTCTAATGTCAAGTGACTTCCTAATTATGTTCTCTGAACTGTTGAGTTCTATAATACAGTGATTAATATCTATTTTTAGCTGAAACACAGTTAAATTTTGATTATATTCTGTAGAATATTGGAATATTCTATTTGTTAGGTATATCCATTGTGGTTGTCCTTAAAGATATGTAGATTCTTAGTAGAGAAATTTTTGAGAAAAGCAAGAAGACACTGAGAGTGTATTTCTAAGGGACAAAGTACACATTGGCATTAATTATGGCTTATACTGAGCAGCGTGCAGAAAACAAAATGGAGCTGTGTATATATTCACTACTTGGTCATGTGAGTTATCAAGTGTGTTCAGGACATGGGCTACACTCTGTACAATGTCTAGTCCCTTAACATCTGCTTTACCACTATATTAAAGGAATCCTACTACCTTCAGCACATCAATTAACTGTTCTTCCACAGATTTCTAATATTACCTTATGTTGATCAATAGAAATGGAATAAAAATACATTATAAACTGGGGAAACATTTATTGCAAATATTTCTGGAAAAATCAATTTTAAGATATATTATATTATTAATTTTTAGAAATTTTACATGGATATTTTCCATTACTTATCTCCCTTAAGCTTTTCTGTGTTCTTTCTATTCCCTTTCATCTTTTTGACCTGTTCTCCTGTCATGTATACATTCATATCGACATAGGTGTATATATAAATACAATCTGCTGAATCCACTTAGTGTTGGTTGTATGGTTTAGGACTGACCACTTAGGACTGGATGAACTAGAAGGAATCTGGATCCAGAAGAGGACTGACATTCCCTGTCTCAGAAGCCATTTATTGCCTGTAGCTCTTAATCTACGGGTTCAGCTTTATGAAATTAGCTCCACCCACACTGGCATGTCCACTGGAGTTACCACTGTGTACAACTTGCTCATCCACCTGTATTGCTGATATTCGATAGCTACAAATTCCCCATCCCATGTAAAAGATACCATCTTATAGTAAGTATCCTGTTCTTCTGACTTTTACAATATTTCCACCCCTTCTTCTGTAATGTTCTTTACACCCTAGATATAAAAATTGTTTTGGGAGTGGGCACCCATGGTTAGTCGATCTTGGGTTTTGATAAGTTGTCAATTTCTGTGATGGTCTCTGACACAAAAAGAAATTTCCCTAATAATAGGTGAGGACTACTGGATCCTCTGAAAATAAAGAGGGAAATTTAGAATACAGATGGCAATTATACTGGTTCAAAATGATACTGAAGTAGGTTCTTTTAGTTTCATGATACCACCAACCATAGGCAGTTGGCCAGTTTTACAATGAAATGCTTGAGTTTCCTCCTATTTCTCAGGTCTAGTTGAACAGCTGTTGTTTTCCCTAAGACAGAAGGGTCACTATTTCTCCTTTGAAAACTTTTGCCATGGTGGTCATTGTTGTGACTCAAAGGCATCACAGCTGGGTAGGGCTTTTAAATGCTTTTTTCCCTTGACAGTTTGTATAGCACCTTCTGGTTCAGGTCAGTTCCACCTAGTTTCCTCCGAGTTCTGTGTCCAAAGTATGTGGTTTCTTCAACAACATAATTTTACCTTTAAGTTATGGTGGTATACAAGGGCAATAATAATGACTGCATATTTTGTAAGTGTCTTCTATTCCTCTGACCAATGATTCAAAGAAATATTTCTCAGGCCTGGCAGTGGGATTTTTGTCAAAGAGTCTATGGATCTTGGGAGTAGCATTGATACTCTAAATGATATCATTTAATTTTTATTTATTTTATTCAAATATTTTGTTAAAAATATTTATACATATATGTACACATATTATACAGTATTTTAAAGTACCTAAACTAATACGCCTCCAGTGGTCTTTGGTTTTGGAGAACCTCCCTCCTCCCCCCCCCCGTGTGGATGTAGGCCATTGCTGTTGGGTTGTAAGTTTAGTTCACAGTTTCATACTGTAACTATGAAAGTAAGATTGGACAGGGTAAGATGTAGTACCACAGCAATGTCCTCCATAATTGCTATTAGACTTTTTAAGACAACTAAAATAAATAGATTGAGTAAACAGAGCATTTTAGCCAAGCGTATTCACAGTAGACATTCTTATTTAGACCCAAGTGTCTTTCAAGAGAGCTTTCAATCCTTTAACATTGCTGTATATTAGGGCAAGAAGCATTTGTCACTCACATAAAAAATGTGAATAAATGTGTCAGTTGGTTGTGGGCTCATCATCTTTAGGCTCATCATCTGAAATATTTACTGTAACTCCTGGGATTTCTTAGTGGTCTGTCATAAAGGTAAGACAATGGTTCACTCATAAATGTTTAGCAAATGTCTAGCTAGCAAATGTCACCTCCTCCCTTTAAAGTCTATGAATAAATATAGAGTCATTATGTTCTCAGTGACACAGCTGTTTGGATGATATGACAAAAGAGCACTGAAGGTTGGAGCAGTATATGGACATTAGTGTTGCCTGTTGACTGAGGGGAGACTGAGCCATGTTTGAAAAACACCAACATTCTGTGATCAAAACATTCTCGACAAAGAAGGTATCAAAACAATGTTGGCATAAGCAAGAAGAAAAAACCAACATGTTTTTAGAAAATTTTCCTTTCTATGTTGGCAAAATGATAATTTTTAACAGACATTTTGGGACTTCTTTCTTCCTTTTTGTTGAGATGGAACAGCCAACATGGCTATTGCTTTATTGCTTGAAGAAATCATCAGTGTTGTCTTAGACAGTTGTCATTTCTTGAGGTTGGGTCATTTTTAAATTATCTGACTTATTTTAAACCGAAATGTTTGGATTGAAGTTTTTATTTTCTGCCAAAGTTGCCTCCAAAGTGTACTTCTAAAGGCTGGTGCCTGTCTAAGATCTTGAAATGGCGTCCTGGCTGTTTATACTTTAAACCTATACTTCCTTGATTAAGACTGAAAACACTGGAGTGGTAGCAGACACTTTGGCTTCAGAATGATGGTGAATGTTATGTTAGGGCATTATTTAATTCATCATTGGACTCTTCTTTGGCTGAAAACTTCAGAATTTTCAAAACAGAACCCAAGGCCAATTTACTTGGCAATAGTTGAGATATATGCCCTAACATAGGTTGCCACAATGTAAATAAGCACCCTGTAAAGGACTGGTTAAACCACATGTCAGTTCCATTTATTTTGTGACTGGTTAGGTATTTCCTATGATCATATTATTAACATTTCCAAGCAAAATTTTACATCTCATAGCTCCATCCAAAGATAGATTAATTGACTAGGCTCAGGGTGTTTACCTGATCAAGTCTGATTGTCTTAAAGACTTTTTAAAAATTTTACATCCTGAGATATACCAAGGAGCTATGAATGTGATTAGAATCTGGAGTCAAACGATCAGAAATCTCTTTCATAAACCGATCTCGAAAACTGAATGTATATATCAGCAGAAAGATGAAATGAATGAATAAGGATATGGTAGAAGTTGGGTTCAATTCCTGGTATGAAAAGTATGAGATGAGGAAACCAAAGAGTACAAAACAGGGAAGATGTGAGAGTACCTGCCTCTTCATCATTGTTATACCCCAGAGACTCATGTAGGGAAGCCACTACTTCCTCAGGAAGTGTTTGAAAGCATCCTCTAGCCATCTAAGGAATGCAGATATTGGAATAGTCAGATTTTCATTCCTGTTTGAGACTCCTCTGTGTCACTGTCCTTATTTAACAATTTCAAAATGTATCTACTGTTATTTGGATACATTTATCTCAGTGAGGTGGAATTACCAGCTCAGTGGGACTTACCAAGACCACGAGTAGTCTACTGAACGTGATGGCATGGTTGAGAATAATTCTTAGAAGACTTTTATCAGTGACAGAAGGACTGTTTATCAAGTAGGATTTCTTAACGTGGAGTTGGATCTAGGCTGAAGCTGACATGAGACTTAAGCTGCAAATTGCATTAAAAAATGTTTAAATCAACTTTAATAGGTTAAAAAAAAACCCTCCTGTGTTCAAACATCAAAAGTTTCTTTATATGCCCCAGTACAGGGGAACACCAGGGCCAAGAAGGGGGAGTGGGTGGGTAGGGGAGCTGGGGGGTGTATAGGGGACTTTGGGGATAGCATTTAAAAAGTAAATGAAGTAAATACCTAATAAAAATTGAAAAAAAATCAAAAGTTTCTAAGTCAAATAGATATAAAGTTTAGCAACTGCAAATTTGATGAAACAGTTTACTAGTTATGAGTGAGTTTGTGGCCTCCTTGTTGTTTTCTGTATATAAAATTATACCATCTGCACACATTGAAAATTTGATGTCTTTTTTAATCTGCACACGTTGACACTTTGATGTCTTTTCCAATTAGCATACACTTATCTTTGCCTCATGATGGTTCTGACTTCCTCCTGCAGACCCAAAAGGAAGGTCTGGAAGCTAAATCCTTCTCCCATCCTATCCTTAGACAGTTTTCAGCTCTCTCACTTCACATGACACTCTCTACTGACTCATTGTAAGTGAACTTCCTTAGTAATTCTGTAAACTACTAATTGTGGCTATTTATTTTGAAGGGTTGCAGAATTTTCTCAAATGTATTCTGATGTCATAAACTGGGATGGTTGTATGTTTTACTCCTCATTCTGTTGGTGTGGATTCTGTGTCTGCTGATTTGCATGGTGTGTGTTCTGTGTCTGCTGATTTGCACGTTGAACCATCCTTTCACTGCTGAGATAAACACAACTTTTCACCATAGTAAGCAATCATCTTTAGTATACTTTTTTTTTTATTTTCTTTATTTACATTTCAAATGCTATCCCGAAAGTTTCCTATACCCCTCCCCCCACCTCTGCTCCCCTACCCACCCACTCCCACTACTTGGTTCTTAACTTAGTTTACTAGTACTTGTGAGTATGATTTTTTTTAATCAAAGATATAGGCACAAATTGGATTTACTTCCTTCTTCCTTTCTTGTCATATTGCCAGTTTTAAGTGTTGAAATTTCAAAATGGAAAAACAAAGTCAATTCCATCTATCAATAGCAAATTTCCTAAGATGGAAATAAAAATATATGGATTATAGTTGCTTCAAATAGTGAAATACTTCACAATCAAATTTAATAGAAGGGATACAATTCCTGGTCACTGAGGAATAAGATAAAGGACATGGGTCAGGATAATGACTGTCTGCGTTGTTTGGTGGAGTCAGCAATGTTAAAATGCTGCACTACCAGAATATGCACAACTTCACTCTAATCTCATCAAAACACCAATGCAAAATAACCTTAACTTTGTATCAATATACAAAGGTTTGTACTAATGTATCCAAATATAATCTTAAATTTTGCATCAATATATAGAGATTATTGGCTTATAAAATGCTCTTTGGTTTAAGAGTAAATTCGATAATCTACCCTTACTTCCTAATATTTCTATATTATTCCTATATCTCCCTTCTTCTTTTCAAGCTCTATTCCCCTATATAAGAAAGAAAGATGGATAGAGGAAAAAGAAAAAGAAAAAAGGAAATCCCTGAGTTTAACCTTCTATACTTTGATTTCTCCCTCATCAAGATCATTTAACAGATTGCAAATAACCCTCCAAAAAAATCATCTGTTGCTCCCTTTGGGAATGGGATGCTTTTCTCTTTTAATTGGTTCCTGCTGATGTTTTAATTTGGGGGGGTATAAAAATCATGATATCATGATATGTGTTAGTCTTAAGAGTGTTAGTTGTAACATTTGCTGTCAAGTCTCTGCATACAGAGAAAATTCAGGGCTTAAATGAAGTCTTGGCTGAACAGTTTGTGATAGTGGGCAATCTAGTTACCCATTCAGAAATTGTCCTGGATACAGATTTTTGAAAAAACATCATTGAGGCAGTCTGAGATAGAATCAAGCAGGATGCTGGAATAAATATGTCTCACATTTCAGCATCCTCAGAATCCTTGAGGTTGGGTCTTGTCAGGATTGCATGGACTTCACTGGTGTCTATAAATGTATAATCTTTCATAAGTAATGCACATTTCTACAATAGCACATTTATGGAATGTGCAGTGTTAATAGATCAGTTAAAGAAGATTTTCTGCTCTCTGTTTAACAGGACATCTGTCCTTCTTTATTAGTTTGGATTGTATAATTTCTACTTATACCATTTCAAAGGATGGCATGATAAGTCCTGAGGATTCTGTAGCCAACAAAATTTATTGGTTATGCTTAGCTGAAGTTCTGGCTGGGGTATTTTCATGTCTCAGCCACTTTCTGAGATGTTCCCATGTAGAAGGATCAGCAAATAGTCATCAGTTTTGTTGATCTTGAGTTCTTTTATGTCTCCAGTCAGGATCTTCAGCAGGTATACCCCCTTTAAATCTGATTTTTATCAATTTGGAAGGAATCTAATTTTCTTTTCCTGTGGAAACAAATACAAAACTTCTTTCCCCACATATTTCCTTCCCTCGAATTTGAACTTAGGACATTTAAAAATTTAAAGTCAATAAAGCATTATGTAATCTATCTCTGGGGATCTCTGCTACCCCTTTCTCTTTGTTAAGCATCTCTTTTAAAGTATGCTTGGATCTTTCTGTAACTGCTCTCCTGTAGGATTGTGAGGTAAGCCTGTAATATGCTCTATATTATAACATGCAAATTTGCTTCATTTTACTAGAAACATATGCTGGAGGATTAGATTGTTCATTCTAATTTGTACAGGTATTTCCATAATTGCCCTAACTTCTAATAAATATGTAATTCTAGAATAAGCTGTTTCAGAACTTAAAGCAGTTACATACTGGAATCCTGAATATGTATATATGAAATAATGTACAAATTTTAATTTTCCAAACTCTGCAAAATGACACAAGTCCATGTGCCAAATTTCATTTCTTTGAGTACCTTTAGGGTTATTTCCTGCAGGAAATGGGGTTTGTTTATATAAAGAATTTTCTTATATCTTCTTTGTTTTGTTGCCAACTGATAGAAAATTCCTTTTTAGTTTTTCTGTTGACATTGTATTTCTTATGAAACTCTGAAGCATCTAGCACATTTCCTATTAATAGCTGATCAATTTCCTCATTACCTTGTGATAGAGGACCTTGTAGACAACCTATAGAATCTGATATATATTATCTACCAATAATGATTTCTATTCCTGATTACTTGTTGTTGAATAAACACTGAAGTTAATTCAGAATCATCCTGAATAAATTCAGCAGTTTCTATATGCATAAGCCCTCTTTCTATATATTGAGAATCAGTTACTATATTAAGATATTCTGGAAATTCTAATAATAACATAAAAATTGCCTCTAGTTCTGATTTTTATAAAAAAAAATTTAATGGTTATTTCATTTATTTACCTTGCAAATGTTATCCCCCTTTGCAGTTTCCCTTCTGAAAGTCCCCTGTTCCACCTTCCCTCACCCCTGCTTCTATGAGAGTGCTCCCCCACCCACACACCCATTCATTTCCCAAGACTGGGGCATCAAGCCTTCAAAGGACCAAGAGCCTCCCCTCCCATTGATGTCAGATTAGGCCATCCTCTGCTGCATATGCAGCTGGAGCCATGGCTCCCTCCATGTGTATGGTTGGTTGTTTAGTCCCTGGGAGTTCTGGAATGGTCTCATTGGTTGATAATGTTGTTCATCCTATGGGGTTGCAAACCCCTTTAGTTCTTTCAGTCCTTCTAACTCTGATTTCTGTACTGAATTATAAGGGCTGTGAGCCATCTTATTTATTTTTCTGACTTATAACTTGCCTTTTCTGATCTGTTTTCACTGGTATAAAATGTAGGCACAGAAATTGAAGTCTCTTTTATTATATGAGGGAAAATCTAATTAGTTTTTTTTTTTTATAAACTAAAGTCATTTGCTTTTGGATATTTGTTATTAATTTCTGCCAAAAAATTTTCCAATCTCTTTGTCAGTGTTCACCTTTTGCCCATAATAAGGCAATCTCAGCATTACTAAAAGGTATCACAATCTCAGATGGATCCATACCAACTAAGTGACAAAGTCTCATTTTTCCTTTCAGGATCAATTCAGAAACCGTTCCTAATATGGTTTCAATTTTTTACTCTGTTTGTGTACTAGAAATATCTATTGTAAGATATAACCCTCCACAAATTCCTGTGGGAGAATGATTAGAAGGCAAGATAACTAAAATACAAGCTATCTTTGTATCAAGACAATCTATATGTGCATCTTAAGCTGTGTTTATTCCTATCAGAGCCAATTCCTATTTATCCTTGAATAATTTTCTTGAACTATTTAAGTCTTTATCAAGTTGTAACGTTTGCAATAAATTAGTTCTTGAGTAGTCAATCCAAATATGGTCCTTAGCCAGTGACTATCTCCCAGAAATTTTTGAAAATATTTCAGGATTATTAATTGTTTTCTCCTGACTTGTACTTTTTTTTGACTGAATTTCCTGCAGACTTATCTAATACCCTAGATATTAATAAAATTGTCTTTTTTATATTTCTAGGTGTGATTTGTAATCTCCAACAAGGTAAAATTCTCTTCATTAAATATTTTTCCTAAATTTCCTCCATTTGAATCAGCCAAAAAATGATAAATTGCAAATTGAAGAAATTGCTTATGAATTATTTCCAGTAGCCATGTATATAATATTGGCATAAGGTAGGACTATTCAACTGTTCAACATTTCTTGTGTTAAGACTCTGCAATGGTACTTTTTGGTTGGTGTAGAGTGGTAAAATCTGGGCACTGTGAAAGTAAACTTTATCATATTCTTGTAAAGAAGTATATATAAAAAATCACTATAATAGACCATTCCTTAGATAAGAAAGAAGACAATGGGATTACAGCTGTAAAGAACAGATTCTACACACAGGCATCATATTTAGGGACAGCTCCCACTCCAATTGTTGGGAGACCTGCATGGAGACTGATCTGCACATCTTCTGCATATATGCAGGAGGGTATGGGGCTTGGTCCAGCCTGTGTATATACTTTGTTTGGTAACCTGGTCTCTAAGAGCTCCTAAGTGAGCTCAAGAGTTAAGTCCAGATTACTTGACTCTGTGGTTCTTCCTTTGGAGTTCCTATCCTGTTAATGACCTTCAATCCTTACCCCAACTCTTCCATAAGATTCCATACAATATGCTAGATGCCTGTTATCAAATTCTGGAGAGTCATTAAAGATGTCATGGAGTGCTTGCCCATGGGGTGGGTCTCAAGTTGAGACAGCATCCTAACTGCAGTTTCTCCTCCCACTCCCTATGTCATCCTTCATGGAACCTGGGTTCTCTGGGTCTCTGGCCTGGTCAGAAATGGCCAAAGTGTTACAGCCCTCAGAAAGAAAGCCCATGCAGGGCAGATCCCAAGTTTTACCCTCTACTGTGGCAGTGCCAATGCTAGTGGCAGTGGTGGTGGCAGTGTACAGTGGCAGAGGCATGAGCCCAGCCTGCCAGGCAGGTCTAAGGTACAACAATGAGTGTTTAAGGAGAGAAAATTCTTCCCTAAAGTGTTACAGCACAGTAAAACAGCCACCTTCAGACTATTCTCAGTAAAATAACTTGTGCACTTCATTCCATGTGGATAAGGACTTTATAAACATTGAGTATGGTGGGATCCAGGGATAGATGCTTTTCATTAGCTCAGTTTAAGATGCTAGTGGTTCTCTATTTGCATGGGGAAGGACTTTGGGTGTTTTCTCTACCTGACTGATTGTCATGGTCCTCTTAGTGAGTGTTCTGCTTATGTGTTCTAGGATAAGTAGATTTAGGCACATCTACAATTCTCAATTTTGCGTTTCATGGGGTTGGGCTCACTCAACCTTATCAGTTCTTCTGCCTGGTCCAAGGTCCACTTGACTCATACCCCATGTTTTCTCTCTACCTTCCCTTTTCCCTAGATTCACCTCCCCTTCCTTTCAGAAAAGAGCAAGTCTCCAAGGGACATTAACAAAACATAGCATAACAAGCTACAATAAAACCAGGTACATATCATCATATCAAGGATGGACAAGGGAACCCATTAGGAGGATATAGTCCCACAAGCAGGCAAAAGAGTCAGAGCCAGTCCCTGCTTTCACTGTTAGGAATCCCACAAGAACACTAATCTACTCAACCATAACATATGCACAAAGTAACTAGGTCAGGGCCCTATAGGCTCCCTGATCTCTGTGAACTCATTGATCAATTGACTCCTGAGTTAGTTGATTCTGTGGGCCCTATTCTTGTGGTATAAATATCTATGTGGTTCCTTTAACTTTTCTTCCCCCTCCTCCCCAGCACTATGGAGCTCCACCTAATATTTGGCAGTGGGATTGTACATCTATTCTCATCAGTTGCTGGATGAAGTCTCTCTGGTCTGATGATGATTCTGCTAAGTTCTGATCCCAACACCTTCTGTAGAAAGAAACTGTAGGTCAGAAGTTTTGTTGATAGGCTGGTATCCCAACCCCTCCATTTGAGAACTTGCCTTGTCACAGAAGATGCTCAATTCAGGCCCCTTATCCTCATTACTAGGAATCTTTGCGAGTGTTACTCTTGCATATTCCAGGGACTTTCCATTGCCACTATGTTTATACCTCATCCCCAAACGTCTTCCAATTCCAATTGTTTCTCCCACAATTTTCTATCTCCCTTCCCTGTCAACCTGATTCCTTCTGTTTCCAATTCCAGGCTTAAAGATGGACACAAAGATCTTCCTGGGAAGGGGAAATAAAAGAAACAATTTTAAAATTTTATTTTATGAATTCTTTTATTTGTTTACATTCAAAATGTTGCACACCTACATAGTCCCCCCTCCATGAGTTCTTTACTCCCTCTCCCCTCTTTACCTCTGAGAGGATCCTTTCTTACTCCCTCACCTACTCCAACCTTAGCCCCCTCCCCCAGCATCCCCCTACCCTGGGGCATAGAGTTTCTACAGGATTAAGCTCATTCTTTCTCACTGAGGCTGGACAAGGCAGTCCTCTGCTACATTTGTAACAGAGGCCTTTAACCAGCCTATGTGTGTTCTTTGGTTGATGGCTCAGCCTCTAGGAGCTTTGAGGGGTCTGAGTTAGTGGATACTGTTGTTCTTTCTCCAGGGTTGCAATCCCTTTAAGCTCCTTTAATTCTTCTCCTTATTCTTCCACATAGGTGTCCCTGACCTCAGTCCAATGGTTAGCTGTAAGTGTATGCATCTGTCTCATTCAGCTGCTGGTAGAGCCTCTCAGAGGAAAATCATGCTAGGTTCATGTCTGTAAATACAACATGGAATCAGTAATACTGTCATGGTTTGGTGCCTGTTAATGGGATAGATCCCAAGTTAGACTGGTCACTGGATGGCCTTTCCTGAGTGAGATAACTGAATCACAAAAAAACTCACTTGATATACACTCACTGATAAGTGGATATTAGCCCAGAATACCCAAGATACAATTTGCAAAACATGAGAAAATCAAGAAGGAAGACCAATGCATGGATACTTCATTCCTCCTTTGAATAGTGAACAAAATGCCCATGGAAGGAGTTACAGAGACAACATTTGGAGCTGAGATGAAAGGATGGACCATCCAGAGACTGCCCCACCCAGGGATCCATCCCATAATCAGCCACCAAACGCAGACACTATTGAATATGCCAGCAAGATTTTGCTGAAAGGACCCTGATGTAGCTGTCTCTTGTGAGGCTATGCCAGTATCTGGCAAATACAGAAGTGTATGCTCACAGTCAGCTATTGGATGGAACACAGGGTCCCCAGTGGAGGAGCTAGAGAAAGTACCCAAGGAGCTGAAGGGGTCTGCAACCTTATAGGTGGAACAACAATATGAACTAACAAGCTCATGTCTCTAGCTGCATATGTAGTCGGCCATCGTTGGGAAGAGAGGCCCCTTGGTCTTGCAAACTTTATATGCCCCAGTACAGGGAAATGCCAGGGCCAAGAAGTAGTAGTGGGTAGGTGGGACAGGGGAAGGGTATAGGGGACTTTTCGGGTAGCATTTGAAATGTAAATGAAGAAAATATATAATAAAAAATTGAAAAAATTTTCTCATTAAGCATATTATATATATGTACATCATAATATACAACATTGTCTATCTATATAGTTATATGTGTAAATATTTCACTCTGAGTTAGTTCATATGATTCTTTAAGAGATTTTTATCTCTGATTTTTTAAAAAAATTTTTAACCTCTTCCTTATTGCATTTGTTTCTTTTTAAAATTCTTCACAGTGTCAAATTTCAATGCAAAATTCTCTAGAGGGTTTCTTTTATTTCTTTAATACTTGTATAAATCCCCCTAAGAGGATCCAGAGTATTTTTTCACATTAAATTATCTTTAAACGCTGCTTTGGTTTTTGGTCTGTTATAGATTTATTTATTTTTTCTCATGCATTTTGTTTGAATGTGTTAGACACCAGGCAGGTTCATATTTCTGAATACTTGGTCATCTGTCTGTGTTAATTTTTTTTCAGAGTTTGTGGACTATTATAGGAGGCACTTGGCCCTTGACACTGCCAACTACAAAGTTTACACTTTATGGCATTGCAATGAAGTTATGAAAAATCCATTCCATTTACAGCCACCAAACCCAGGCACTATTACAAATTCCAAGAAATGCTTGCTGACAGGAAGCTGATATAGCTGTCTCCGGAGAGGCTTTGTCAGAGTCTGATAATTACAGAGGTGGATACTTGCAGTCAACAATTGAACTGAGCACAGGGTGCCCAATGGAGGAGTTAGAGAAAGAACTGAAGTAGATGAAGGTTTGCAACCCCATAGGAAGAACAAAAATATCAACCAACCAGACTGCCCAGAGCTCCTAGGGACTATACCACCAACCAAAGAGTACACTTGGAGGGACCCATGGCTCCAGCTGCACATGTAGCAGAAGATGGTTTTGTAGGACATCAATTAGAGGAGAGGCCCTTGGTCCTGTGATTGATTAAGCCATGAAAAGACAGAGAGAGAACAGGAATTCACATTATAAGATGATAGAATCTGGTCTGAAAGAGCAATACACTACTTTATTTCTAATGATAAGACATTCAGAAAAGACAAAACTATATAAACATTAAAATAAATCTCTAGCTTTCTTGGATTAGTGAGAAAAAAGAGAAGGCAAATAGGGAGGACTCAAGTTTCAGAGGTGAGTGTGTTCTATGGCAGTGAACTAGTCCATTACACTTTCTTTCAGATCTCACAATACAAAATAAGATGAGAGGCTCCAGAAGGAGTGTGGACATGGGTGACTGTGGTCTTATTAGCAAAATCAGACACTCACATTATTGTGGGTGCTGTTAACAGGGACATCTCCTATTTTCAAAGGGTCAAGGAGGAAGTTTGGGTCTTCTGCTCATCCCTCTGTGAACGTAGAATAAAAAGAATAATTCCAAACACTTAAAGTATTTTAAGAAAAAGATATGTATGTATAAAGATGGGGGAATAAGAGAAGAAAATCAGCATACTGGAAAGATTGGATGAAAACTAACTCTTCGGTACTGGAAAGAGTGTCTGCAGGTAGGAGGTCCAGGTGCAACCTTGTCTGGAGTCAGCAGTTCTGGATTTTACCTTCTTCACTGGCTAGCAGTGTATATAAACAACATTTTGAATACACATATATGTGTATGTGTGTGCAAGTGAGTGTGTTATGTGCATGAGTGTAGATGACATTGGAGACCAGAGCCCCTGGAAGCCATGGAGCTGGTGGTTCTGAGCTGCCTGAAAGGGTTTCTCTGGAAGAACAGTATGTACCATTAACCAGTGAGCCATCTCTAGCTCAAGTCCCTTACAGTGTATGATATGAAACTGTATGACAGTGAAAACACATTTTCCTTTTGTGATCTTATTCATTAACCCAAACCATTTTTGCAGTCTCCTACATGAAATCATAAAAGACCAAACTTACTTATAATTCCATCATTTCTTCTGTAACAGTTACTGCACAGCATCTTAGTATAATATTATTTGAAACAAACAAACAAACAAACAAAAGGATTCTACATGCTCTTATTAAACATGTCTTCTGATGTCTTGGTGAAAAAGATACACAACAAAAAGGCAGTGACTCAATATATGCATATATGTATTTCATAACAAGGCAATAATAATTAAGCCTGACGAGACATGGAGAGAATGCTCCTTTGATAGTCAGAGTGGGCGGTGGCACCCCAACATTATAAAGAAGCAGTGGGGTTTGAGGCTGGAAAGGAGCGAACCCTTTGAAGACAGATTGGAATAGACAGCATCGCAAGCAGAGAAGAGATAAAGGCCAGAGTGGCTGGTACAGCTGGAGAAAAGTTCTGAGATCTGGTGGGAAGATAAGTGAACCGAGAGGCGCTTGGGAGGACATGATAAAGAGTTTACATTTATTCTTTGTCATAAGAGACTACAGTAGGTCAGAGGAGCGCTTAAGCAGGACGTTGAAGATGATGATTTTTCCTGCAGGTTGCAAAATTGGTGATAGGTGGATGAATGAAATCGAAGGGTAGGGACAACTGCGGTGATAGCTGTGCTGTGCGGTTTGCCTGTCTCTGGACTAGACGCTGAGAGAGATGACAAGTCTGGCTCATCTGCGTCAGGAGCTGGAATCGGGGACCGTAGAATGATCATTGTGTTTTAGGCTAAACTGCATGAGTAGAGGAGCGTTTTCAGAAGGGGAAACTGGGAACGAATGTGAGGTAGCGCTTGAGAAATTGATTTATGCTTTAGAATGCTCTGCTCACAAGCCCGGCTCACACTTTCAAATGTATGTCAGACAAACTGAGTTACAGGGCCAACAGGGTGTGCTGGGCACCATGTATTTATGGATGGGGCTTAAAGCCCTGATGACAGACAGTCACTCAATACACTCATGTACATGCTTATTAAAAGACAACTGTATTATGGGAGATTTCAGAAACTAGGATTCACAATGAGTAATGAGTCTAGATAGTGAGGTAGAAATTAATGCAGGTAATGTTTTATGCAAATGCAGGAATTTTCTAAAGGCAAACTCAGGATAGTATCTGTGACTGATGGCATGACCCACAGAGTTGTGTGCACTGGTGTTCCTCTGTCAGAAAGCTGTTACTAGGACAGTTATGACATTTTAAAAATATGTTCTTGTGTGTGAGCAAAAATCTGTGCCTCTCATGTCAGTCACATTCTATTTTATCTGATAGCATCGTTGAATATCTTTCCCTTTATAGTATTAGAGTTTTAATTGGAGTCTTCTGTTATATTAAAAAAATTTAGAAAGAGGTATCAAAGTCTGAGCTCCTTGAATCCCTTTGTACCATCTTCCCATGGATCCTAATGTTTGTGTAGCCTGCAAAGTGATATCATATAGGCAATTCATGTAACTTAAATATGGTGCCAGTAACACTGTAAATAATTGTTGTCTTGTATAAACTTTTATTTTGGAAGTTGTACTTAGGTTAATTCCAATCTTGATGATATATAGATTTCTCTATGGAATCCAGAAAGTATACCTTTTGTTTACAGAAGGTCTACAAATATTACATTTGTATTAAGATAACTGCATTGAGTGTGTAACCCAGTCTGAACTATCACAATAAGCTATTTTGAGTTAGTATATAACTTGTGAAATTTAAGTTTAAAATCTTCCTACCAAAAACCAACCAAACAAACAACAACAAAAAAAACAATGAGGCAATAGGACTGCCATGATCCTTCCCACATGTAGGGAAAATTCCTGCAGCCACACTGCTGGCCAGGGGACAATGATGATGAGTGTGGTCAAATGATGCGTGTGGTGACAATGCTGATAAGCACTGTGGTTCCTCTGGATTAGAAAGTAGTCAATAGAATCTTTTCGCTCTTTTATTTTCATTTTAGGTAACACAACTTAATCTGTACCCTTGTAAACTATCCAATAACTACTGCGGCTTTGCTGTGTGCTTTATTTAAGCAAAGTTCTCTGGACAGAAATATTTGTTCCTACTATAGGTTTATGTGTTGGATTGACTCATTCATAACCAGGGTTCCTTGCTTTTTTTCAATCCCCTGCATTAACTTTTCCTTGCAATGGATAGTAAAACACAGTGGTTGGGAATACATATTTTTAGAATGCAGTAATCTTGACTGAGTTGGTCTTTATTTTTGCACCATGCTCCTTCTTCTGTAATATCAACATAAGGAAATTCAATCCTATTGTTCTTAAACCACTTACATCCCATGTTTGGTCCGCAGAACTTGAAGGTAATATTCTATTGTTGAGGAGACCATATACTTTGGACAAGGAACTTAGAGGCAACTAGTTGGAATTGACCTGGACCAGAAGGTACTAATCAAAATGCCAAGGAAGAAAAACAATTAAAAGCCCTATCCAGCTTATTTATTTATTGTCTTTGAGTAACAATAATAACCATCATGGCAAATGTTCTTAAGGGTGCAATAGTAGCATTTCTATCTCAGGGAAACCAACAGCCCCCCAACCAAACTTAAGGCCTGAGCAACAGGATGAAACTCATGCATTGCATTGTAAACCTAGCCAGGTACCCATGGTTGGGTATTATAGACCTAAAAGAATCTATTGCTGTCTCATTTTGAACCAGTATAATTCCCAGATATATTCTAAATTTCCAACTTCATTTTCAGAGGAGAGCATAATCTTCATCCATTATTGAAGAAGCTTCTTTTTGAGTCTGAGACCATCATAGAAATTGTCAACTTATCAAAACCCATAGAACAACTGACCATAGATGCCCATGCCCACACAATTTTTAGATCTAAGGTATAAACAGCATTATTTGAGAGGGTGTGGAAATATTGTAAGAACCAGAAGAATAAAAATACTTGATACAAAATGATGTCTTCTATGATTGTTCCTTGTACCTCTCTACTCCAGAACAATATAACATGCCAAACAAAAATGATTGACACATAGCATTCATGGGAAGACATGCTAATATAGTCATTTTTATTTCAAAACTAATGTAGCATTGTTATACTATTGGGGCAAAGAAAGAAAAACAAACTTGAGAAAATCAAGTCAATTGTTCTAAGTCAAGTCTTTCTAATCTGAAGTCTAAATTTTACATATGACACCCAAAACAGGATTACATATGATCCTGTCTCCACATGGTTCAGCAAATATGCTCATAGGAGGACTAACTGAAGGTTTGTGAGGATACCTTGACTTAGTGATCATTTGATAATAATGACAATTTTATCTGTGTATTTACTGTAATCTTACACTGATAATGTTACTCAGTAGATGTTGAGTTATTCCCTGCTCCAATACGTTTCTTGTTTCACCTTCTTTGTCTTTTAAGAAAGGTCCATCTTGGACTTCTATCTGTAAATGCCATTGATGACCTGTGTTCTAACAGAAAACACGCATTCTGTTAGACTCTGCTTTGAATCTAGAAAACCATTTGTGATATTGTATGCCACTCCTAACCAAAAATAGAACCGAAGGGATGAAATCTAAGGGGTTTGTGTGGAAAGCAGTTTGTCACTGTTAAATGGGAGCTCATTTCTACCATTCATATTTTTGTTCCATGTCTATATTATAAATAAGCAGAAAGATGTTTTTTTCTAACAAAAAAAATGTTTCATGTCAAATTCTTCCAGCCCCATTTGGGAATGTCATTGAATAAAATAATAGTAGGCTTCCAAGCTAGGGGTAATTATGTTGCATTGCTCTTTTTTGGCAGGCAGCTATTTTTCCTTGTAAATGAGGCACTTTAACACGAGCTCACGTTCTCACTGAGAAGTGGAGGAGGGTTTGATGCAGATGTCGTTCAGGCAAGGTACAGGAACATATTCTTCCCACTCTCATATTAATGTAACAAAGTGATCAATTGCCTAATTAATCAATCCCTTGCTTTGAAGATGATCTCTGTAATAGATAGAAATTGGCATTAAGAAAAAAGGCTTAAGGTGAAGCATCTTTTTTTTATATCTGAACATTACATAACATTTTTATGTAGAAAATACTGTAATATTGCTCTTATTAGCATTCTCTATACATTAAATCTTGAGAAAATCTATTTTGTTGCTTGCCATTTTTAGCGTCATAAACTAGCACACTCCTTCCAGCCTATGCTACCATAGGGGATGCATTAGCTTCATTGTGAATTTTTGATAGCAGAGGCATTTGATGGCACCATGTATTTTATAGATATTAATTTAGATACTGTGAAAGCCAAGACAAATTCGATATTGTAAACTGGTATCATTTTAGTGTTTAAGCCACGTCTAAAAGTATCTAATACCTACAGATGAGCGAACTGAGTATTTTAAATACATATTTCAAATATGTAAATCTTATGAAATCTTTGTGTAGGAGGAAATTCATAGATTCTGTTCTAGGAAGAAGACTTGTTGCAGCTAACCCTTATTGCCAGTTCATGAAGCCTTCAGCATGTCAGGCATGGAGTCTCATTTGCATCTCATTAAGCACTGAGGTAATGACATCATGCTTCCTGAAGATGTTTGCCATTTCCTAAGAGTCACATAGAAAAGAATTTGGAGCCAGGGAACAAAGAAAGGTGTCTTTATTCCTGTAGAGATTGTACATTTTAAGTCCCATGGGATGTGTGTTTCTCTGCAGTCTACTTGGGGCAAATAATACCCTACATGAATGCTGACATTTAAAAAGAGAAGAAAGAGGAAGAGGAGGAGGAGGAGGAGGAGGAGGAGGAGGAGGAGGAGNAGAAGAAGAAGAAGAAGAAGAAGAAGAAGAAGAAGAAGAAGAAGAAGAAGAAGAAGAAGAAGAAGAAGAAGAAGAAGAAGAAGAAAGAAGAAGACAACATATGAAGATCGTCTTTGCAAGGAAGATGCTGGATTACTGTTCCTTGATTAGTCTTTAGCCAAATGAAGAATAGCAGAGTAGGCATTCCCAACAGCAATGTATTCAAAGAACAGTTATGTATATGGTTGAAACACTAGCACATCAGAAGAAATAGTTTCCAATGTCAGATATAACTCATTCAAGAAATGTTGAGCATAACTTCACACACTCAGTATTTAGCTTTATCAGTGGAGACTGAAGTTTCAGGAAAGGCATTCTCTGTCGCAGAACATTTCTAGTTCTTCTGCAAGGAGATGATAAATGCTCATTCAAAGTTATCTCTATGGTGCCCCCTCCTAATTTCTGGTTCATCTTTGGTTACCATTTTCAAAGATCTTTTTTTTTTTTTCTTTTTTACTCTGAATTGTGGTAAAATTCTGAGATATATTTTGTGGAAGTTTTCTGAGCAAAACCTTCCATCCTTTAAGAACCAGAGTTCTGGAGTGGTGAAAAGCCTGCCAGCAGCCTGACACCTATGGAGCTTCACCCCTGATGCTTAATGAAGTAGGTAGCTTCTTTGGTTGTAGACAGCTGGTAGAAATTCAGGTAATCACATTGTATGGTACAGACAGGCTAAATGAGGACCTTCAAAAGGTCTATTATTTTGTAGGTTTCTAGAACTCTTTCAGAGGTCAATGTTATAAAAAAAAATAATGCCTTACAAAAGTCCCACTGTAAGGGCTGGGGTGCCTCCCTTTGGCTAAGGAGGCTATTGAGGTCCCCACAATACAGTTCAACAGCACTCCTGATTGCCCACCAGAGCCACTTGGCAAATCCCTGGCCCTGATGATGCCATGAGCTGTGGTTTCTGCATATGGAATAATCAAGCTAGAAGAGGATCAATGACTCCTCCCTGGTGTCAAGTCCTCATGGGGCCTGAAGTTGACATGCAAGTTTCTATGGAAAACTATCAACAATGATTAAGTGGTAGTTTCAAGTGGGAAGTACCAACATGTCAAGCAGAATGACTCCACTGGTGAGATCGTGGAATGTCTGTTATAGGGACAACCAATGGCTATCTAATGAGATTTGAGGCTCCTCTCACAGGAAAGGATTACATTTAGTACGGTATTGTAAGCCAGAGCAATGATAGGAGTCCACGATATGAGAAGTCAAAGGGAGAACAGGGAAAGTTGTAGTTCTGGTAAACAGACATGGTGTGCCTGACATTCCCCCTTTAAACAACTATGCTTCTGCTATAGAATAGTAATCTACTGAGCTTTTGTTAGAGATACTTTTTTATTTATTTATTTATTTATCATTCATTCATTCATTCATTCATTCATTGATAGCAGTTAACACTGAATACAGAAATTCATAATTGTTGTTAAAAACCCAGAAAATTAATGGTGGTGACTCTTCAGACCTAGAGGAGACATCTGTATTTCTGCATTTAAGCTGCACTGAATACCTTGGAATCAGGGCCAGGAAGAAGATAGGAGCCAGAAAGAAGATAAGAGCAAGGGGAAGAGTGCTGTGGAGCATCGCAGCAGTCACAACATGGTCTCTGAAGTCTTGAATTTACAGTAGCCATGATTGCCTGCATAAAACCTGATCATCCACATTCTATCATGGAAGAAGAATGGGTTCATGGACCCCCACACTCCCTGAGGATTGACACACAGATACTGATGTGGTGGAAGAGACATTTTCTTCTGTGGTGTGGCCACTGTCAAGGCATGCATATTCTTGTAAACAACTCAATGCAGGAGGAAGGTTCATATATACAAAATAAATGAAGTAGAAGGGGATGTCTGGAAAAAGAAAGAGAATTAATGAAGTGGGATTGGGGATAAGAGAGGGGAATGGTGTTGAATACAATCAAAACGCATCATGCACACATATGAAAAAGTCATAATGAAGCCCATTATTAAGTATAAATATCTGCTGAGAGAAGCATTTCAAAAGATTCATATTGAAAGCCATTTTTCTGACATTGTTTTTTCATATCCTGAGAAGAGGAAATTAAAGACATACAAGAATCTCCATCAGCAGAATTAATCACATGAGTCTGTGTAGGCGCATATCCTCAGCTATGTTCAGCTGTATGATACCAACACAAACTCCAGCCAATACCTGATTGCTTTCTTGTTGATTCCAGGAGCTGAAATCTCAATTGGGATTCATTTTTCTATTTAAATGCAGATGTGACTTGCCACCTGAAGGGGAAAGAATTATTTTTTGAGTGAAATACTGAGACATAGGGCATCATTTACATGAATACTCCTTCCCTACAAGGAAGGCATTTCCTTATTCTATCTTGAATGTTCCTTGCAATAATTTTATAACTTTTTTCTATTTGTTTCATTATTATACACTACAATTTTATGGAGATAAATAAAAATCAAGCTTTCACTGAGTGACAGAAAGATGTGAGACAGTCTTAAATTAGAAGTGATAAAATAGTACCAACTCAAAATTGAAAAGGGGTGTGGTAATACATTATCAGAGAAAAATATGCAGAGCCATATTATGTCTTTCCTTTCTGTTGTCTTTTTTATCCTTTAAAACTTGAATTCAACAAAGAGTGCTTTAAAATATAGAGATTTGTGCTATATACATTCATGTCGTACATACCGATAGAACTAATATACTCTCTTTCATGTGTATTTAACATAGCAAATAGGAGTGGACATAAATCACCACTAAAGAGTAGTAGAGACTGCTGTTAAATGACTCTTTTTCCATTGGGTGTTATCTAATGATAGCTCTATCTCACAAGAAACATATGACAATTTTAGTGTGTTTAAATGCTATGATAATCTATCATATTATATATCCATGTGTTGAATTAAATATAAATATAAAATAACCATGCAGTTTGGATAATACACCTGAACAAAATTTAAAGTTAGAAAATGCCATTCATAGCAAATCTTTAATAGAAAGTAGCACACATTTATTTATAATGTATCTCCTCTTCCAGAAGAACTCTATTTGAAATGGAACCCTTACCATTTATGATAAATAACACATTTTATAATTTCTGAGACTTAAACATTTGCTCTCATTTGTTAAACAAACATACAAAGTCAATATAACCATATAATGAGTATATGTTTCCTATGTCACCAGTCTCTGAATCTCGTGGCCTTATGAGTGAAGAAGCCATCATTCAAGTACTCAGAGTGTTTTATAAACCTTAACTTGGAACGTGAATATCTGAAGCAGTCTAACCTTGGTTTCTTTGATGAGTTTCTTGTTTGTTTGTTTGTTTGTTTTTCAATTTTTCTGACAGCTCCTCCAAACATCCCTAGAAACCCAAATTCTTTTGTCAGTATCCACACCATCTAAAACATGCAGAGCAGAGTACCACCCTGTCCCAAGTGGCACTTCCCTCATCCATCATCTCTATCAGGGATTATCACACACTAGCATATGTTAGTATCACGCAGGTACTAACTTGTGATAAAGTCAGACTTAACAGGACTCTGGCTTGAATCCAGGGATTTTAAAGTAATTCCTAGTAATCTTGGCATGGTTCATATGCAACCTCACTGCAAGAAACATTCACACAACAGCCATGAATATTCCCTATTTAATGCTAAGGTCAGTTCTTCTGGGACTCAGTGACATTTAGCACATTTATCTAACAACCCAGTGAAAATGGCTCTAGGTTCTACCAAATGCTCTGTATTCCCCACATGTCCTGCCATCATGAGGAGCTGTCCTTCACTCCTCAAGTAAGTCACATCCAAGGTGGCATCTTTGACTTTTCCCTGAGTTTATTCTTTTTGTTTGCTCAGTAGTAGATCGCCTGATTCTAGATGCACACAGCTAAGTCTCATCTCTTCCCCTCTTATCATCCCTTCTATTTTGCTTAGAGTTACTTTCACTCACCTTTTATATATCTATTCCACTAAGAAGGAAAAGGTACAGCTTCCTCAGCGAGGCTACAACTCCTCTCCGTCTTGTTGTCCTCACTATGCTGAGAGCAAATGTGGTGTAGCCATCAAAATTCATTCATTTTAACTTCTGGTCTACATTAGTTCATTTGAGTTGCTATTCCAAAATGCAAGAGCATAATGACATCTGCCACAGAGATTTCTGTCCTAACATCTGAAGGCTGAAGTTCAAAGCCCAGATGTTTCCAGAAGGGTACTTGTCTTAAGTCTTCACAATAAGATGTCTTTCCAGTCTTTTATAGGCCTTTTACTTGGCCATTATAGTTTTAC
Organism: Mus pahari; assembly: GCF_900095145.1. Classification (NCBI taxonomy): domain Eukaryota; kingdom Metazoa; phylum Chordata; class Mammalia; order Rodentia; family Muridae; genus Mus; species Mus pahari. Next base: position 143,429,319 of record NC_034593.1, on the reverse strand, counting down.
CACGCTGAATAAATACTTCCAAAGCCTTGACTTCTAGTAAATCCCCTTTTAGAGCAGGGTGCCTTAAAGGGTCCAAGGGATTTAGATGCTCAGAGGTGACTTAGTCATGTCATACTGTCTGTCATGTTTCACAGTTCTCTCATTTTCAGCTGAATGCCATGCTCTTGATGCTCCCTCAGATAGGATGCTTTGCTTGGCTTGGTTTTATGCATGCACCAAGGTGGATATTATCTAATTTAACACATGAAGTATATCTTACTGGAAGGTATTTGGTGCATATTTATAGTAAATGTTACTTTATGTGATTGGAGAAGTCTCACATTTATCTATAATATACTAACTTCAAATAGATATTGAATAATTTTTTATATTCTTCAATATATAATGAGGTCTCTAAATGTAGGGAATTTACATTCATAGACAGTGTATCACTCACATTTTTGTGGTACTGTATATTTGGAAGTCAGAAAATATTCTTATTAAGGAATCTATTGAAATATGCAATAGCCAACACCTACTACTTCCCATTTCCACCATGATATACTGAATCTAAATTATAACAACACCAAGTTCCATCTATTCAATGTAATTATCCATTAAATACTTTTAAACACTAATTCTAAGCAACAACAAGAATTTTATTGCTGTTGTGGATTAAATGAGGCGTATCTACCATGATCTGATGTATATGAACACTTGGTTCCCAAATCCTAATGGTAGTAGTGTTATTTGTATTTGAAGGATAGCTCCTTAATGTTGATAATGGAAGGATCTTAAGGGTAAAGGACAGGATGCCATGGCAGGCAGAGGTGTCATAAGCATCCTACAAGACACTGGGTTACAGCCCATCCTTTCTTTTTGCTTCTTGCTTCCCAGGAGGTTAATTTATTCCACTACCTTCTTGGGCCAAAAAGTACTGCCTGACCCCAGGCCCAATGTCACCAGGGACCAGCCTCCATGGACTCACCCCTCTGAAAGCATGAGCCAAACAAAATAAAATGAAAACAAAAACAAACTGAAACAAATCACCACCAAACAAAAGCCAAACCAAACCAAACTCAAGCCAACACAAAACAAAACAAAGCAAAACCAAACCAACAATAACAACAACAAACTCTTTCTATTCTTAGAGCTGGTTTCCTGGGGTATTTTGCCACAGTGGTGGAAAGCTTTCAGAACAAAGAGAATACTGTTTGTGTCTTTCACTTGCTACCTTGATGTCTCTGTTGGTGCTGATATTCTCATCTCTCCCCAGCCATTTTCCCGATGGATGAAAACATTGAATGTAAACTTAATGGCATTTCACTTATGTTCTCTCTCCATCCTCATGACTAATAGCTCCTGATTACTTCATTTCTTCCCCTTTTGAGAACAGTGTTTTGATTTCTTTGTCTGTCTATGTCCTGTGAAGCAGTTTCCCTCATAGTTCCTAGCCTGGACCTGTGCCCCTCAAAACCTTGTATTGCCATTTCCCTCTCCAGCCAGGTTTTCTATTCTTTTAGCTCAAAGTTCCCCACACTGCCCTTGCTATGCTGCTCAATTCATTTGCTTCTTGCTCTCTACATGCCCCTTGACCCTTGACCCTCTGTTTTCCCATCCTTCCTCAGCTCTCCACACAAATGCACGATTTCCTTCCTTCTTCCTTCCTTCTTTCCTTCCTTCCTTCCTTCCTTCCTTCCTTCCTTCCTTCCTTCCTTCCTTCCTTCTTTCCTTCTTTCCTTCCTTCTTTCCTTCCTT
>NC_034593.1:143418237-143427421 GCF_900095145.1 Mus pahari | reverse complement strand
TCCTTCCTTCCTTCCTTCCTTCCTTCCTTCCTTCCTTCCTTTCTTCCACTTCCCTAGCTGGTTGCTTTCTTCTCCCTGGATGAACTACATATTTAATAAACTATATTTTTTGTAAACAAGAATTAGGATTTTTCTAAGAAGAAAGTGCGCGCGCGCACACACACACACACACACACACACACACACACACAAATGCACTTGAGATTTAACAAAACCAGTGTGACTTGAACACACATGCTGTTTCCCTTCTCTACAACAGAAGTTGTCTTAGGCACTGAACTTAGGAGTAGAGACTGGACATAAGTCTACTTAGATCTCTGCAATTTCACTGTTACCATTCCACACAATAAATATGTTAGTTTCAAAATTATTAAAAGTCTCCAGGTGTCTACAATAAAGGGTTCTGCTTGTGAATCACAAACCTTCAGCGTCATCCTCTGGAGCAACCTACACTGTGTAGTGCAGTGGACGGCGGACACGCCGTGTAGTTCACAGGGTGGCAGACACGCTGTGTAGTACAAAGGGTGGTGGACACGCCGTGTAGTTCACAGGGAGGTGGGCACACCGTGTAGTTCACAGGGTGGTGGACATGCCGTGTAGTACAAAGGGTGGTGGACACACTGCATAGTACAATGTGGGGTGGACACAACGTGTAGTTCACAGGGTGGTGGACACACTGGGTAGTACAATGGGTTGTGGACACACTGTGTAGTACAAAGGGTGGTGGACACACTGGGTAGTACAATGTGTGGTAGACACATCGTGTAGTACAATGTGTGGTGGACACACCGTGTAGTACAAAGGGTGGTGGACACACCATGTAGCACAAAGGGTGGTGGACACACTGTGTAGTACAAAGGGTGGTGGACACACTGTGTAGTACAATGGGTTGTGGACACACTGTGTAGTACAAAGGGTGGTGGGCACACCGTGTAGTACAATGTGTGGTGGACACACTGTGTAGTACAATGTGTGGTGGACACACCGTGTAGTACAATGGACGGTGGACACACCGCGTAGTACAATGTGTGGTGGACACACTGTGTAGTACAATGTGTGGTGGACACACTGTGTAGTACAATGGATGGTGGACACACCATGTAGTACAATGGACGGTGGATAATCCTGTTCACCTCTCCTAAGAAACGAGTGTCTCCAACACAGCTGTCCATCCATGTCCATTGATGTCCATGGGAAGTTATTCCAGACTACCGGCCAGCTCTGCCTACCTTCCTGTGCACTTAAAATCACAAATAAACTATTTATAATACCTAATACATCGTTGAGGATAAACACAGACTTGTTATACTGTCCCTTTTAGGGAATAATGGTGGAGACTCTATGCACACATGCTTTGCACATTCACAATTATCTAAAATGCTTTTGATCTGCACTAGTATGAACCCACAGATGCACATTCGACAGACATGCAGGCTGACTGTGTGTATCACATGAGTCTGTATAGAAGCCTGGAATGTCCTGAGACCTTGTCTCTGGTTGACCTCCCCACACCATTATATGTGGTCCTATAGGACAAAGCAACACTCCCATTTCTGCAGGGAAAAGGCGTATTTTAGTCAAGTATTATTCACCTCACACCTGGTGCAATATAACCACTGTGCATGAAACTGTACATATACATTGAAGATGTAGTATCATGTATATAATACAGAGAATACACAATTACATGACCCTGTGTGCACATGGCTAACATTATTCATGTGTGTAAATATAACTTTAACCTTTTGGTATTATAGTAAAAAGCACGTTGGGCAGGTAAGATGAATCAGCAGGAAAAGGTACTTCCTGCCAAAACTAAGGATCTGGGTTGGGTACCTGGGACCTGAATGAAGGATGGAGCGTCCTGACTCTCAGATGCTGTTCTCTGACTTCCAGATGCCCATACACATACATGCACACACACTATCACTCACAAAATAATTTTAAAAAGAGAAATAAACCTGTCTTCCCTAATCTGCTGTACCAAGCCGTCTCTCTCCTTCAACTCCTCCTCACCCTGAGAAGAAAAAAAGAATCTGTTTGTCATTCAAATGACTTCTGAGTTTTACTAAGAAATTCAAGTCTAGAAGCCAAGCTAGAACAAACTGTGGGAAATAATTGACAGATATTTTAAAGGAAGAAACTTCTTGTGTTCATGGCATTTGAAAGGACTGTTTTCTTTCAGAATATTTAAAATGCAAAGTATATAATACTTTTCCACATTTTGTTTTAAACCAAATACATTTTCAAAGAAGTATCAGTATGTTTGTATTTTAATGCCTCTTTCTCCATCAACTAATGCTGTTTTTTTGTGTAGCCCAAAGCAGCGTTGAAAGAGTGTAGTATGGTAATTGCTTTCTTCTCACAGCAACTTCCATATGCTGAAGATGTGAATATCCCTCTGTGATTGGCCCACTCAAATGTGAACATGCCCAGCGGGAAAACGAGTTCAGCTTGTTAATCATTTTGGAATATTTTTTTGTTTGTGACATGTTAATGAGGTTGTACAGTTTTCTCTCCTCATGCCTCTCAGAGATACCTAGTCAGTGGCTTCATAACAGCAGTAGGATAAGTTCTCTCTCTCTCTCTCTCTCTCTCTCTCTCTCTCTCTCCCTCTCTCTCTCTCTCTCTGTCTCTGTCTCTCTCTCTCTCGTGTGTGTGTGTATGGGTGTGTGTGTGTGTGTGTCCCAGTAGGGATTTCTGTCAGGTTTTTCTGTTAATCATGTACCTCCAGGCCATTGTCAGTGCTATAGTTTCCAGTCGTGGCTTCTCATGACATACTTCTAAGACCCAGAGGCTTTAGAAATGATTCCACATTTACATCAAAACAGCTCCTTCATTAAGCTCCATCTCTGATTTTCAATATATCAAATTTGTATGTTGTACAAAGCAATAAAATGATTTCTAGCATTCTGTTAATTGGCTTTGTTTATATAATTATTAAATTAAGATTGCCATGAGTGTTTCTTCATCTGGAATGATAATTTCAAAGATGGCATTTTACAAGCAATTTCAGAAGACTAGAGATTTAAACTCTACTTTGTTAAAGAGAAGATTGTTTTTTCTTACTGTAGGATATAGTGAAACAGAATTAAATAAAGTCAAAGTAAAATAAATGCATAAAATGTGCAAACTGTTGGGTATTTTAAGAGAATTAAGTTGAATTTTAAAGATAGGGTGAAGGAGTTCATATCTTTTTCAAGCAACAATTATAACAAAGCCAGTGGTTAATAAAGTATTACTGCCAGTCTTAAGAAATTTACTCATGTTTCATTGTACCTTGAGCACTGCTGGGACCAAATGCTTCTTCTATGTATAACTAAATGATGTTTCTAAGTTGGAAACCTAGAGTTTCCTCCCCTAAATAGGTTTGATGAAGGAAATACTGCATTATTTTGAATTACTAAACAAACATCTTTCCCATTTATAAAGTATAATCTGAGTATGGATTCCAAATAATTGGAAAATTTTGAGTTTACCTATTTGGGTATTTATCTGGCAGTTCAATAATAGTGCAAAAAGTGGCGTTCTATAGTTTAGTGTAGGTTACAGTATTTCTATTAATAATATATTGATTATAAAAGGAAATAGATTACATTTTATAGATAAAAATCTATGGTCAATTTAAATGCCTATTTAAAGGGAATCTAACTCTGCTGAAAGTTAATGGGGTATACAGGGTCTGTCCTCCATTATCACGTTATGAGCAGAGTTTTGACCTTCAAGGATCTCAGGAACCTGCCTGAGATAAAATGGTGTTCCTCAAGTATGCAAGATAAAATAGAACAGCTTATGTTTCCCAATTCATCTTCTGTGACCTGTCAGAAGTGGTCAACTCAAGATTATCAAGGACTCATTTTAATCTTGATTTCAATTTCTTTTCTCAGATTCATTTGGCCTGGAAAGCAAAAGTGGCAAAGATTCCTGATAGGATTTGCAATTTGAATCTCATTCTCTCCCTCTTCACATCCAGATTAAGGACAAAATCTGGAAGGCCTTGGAATTAATGCTCAGTATTTTCCATTTTCAGAGTCATTTGGACATGAAAAGAAGTGGAATAGAAGACCTCGCATGCACTCTCCTGCTATTGAAGGTATGTGGACACAATTCCAGGTTTCTCTTTGGAAGTCAGACAGTCATTTGAATCTTTGAGGTTACTGTTTGTGGGTTTTATTCAGAATAAATTTGAATATTTTTGCTCTAGATATCTATGCTGCACTCTGGTAACCCTGATACACTGACATCCTTGCTGAAAGTGCTTAGTGATGCTGACTGTGGCAGCGCTGACACACATTCTTTGATAGAATGGTGGTGCCTGGCTGTCCAGAACATTGGCCTGGAAATTTTGCCCCCTTTCCAAGGAGAATTCCACAGCACTTTCTAGCTTTTGTGAAAGCCCAAAGAACTCCCCCTTAACTGCTCCACCTTTCACTGTGCTATGCACGTCTGCTCTTGTGACCTTAGGTGCTATGCCTTTGCAGTAAAGTGGAGTACTCTACCTTTATCCTGTCCCTTCCTTAACCAGAAATCCTCTATCTCCAGCAGCTCCTTCAGGCCACACCTCAGCCTTGTTGCTGCATGCCTGGTCTTCCAACTCCATAAATGATGCAATGATATTTGCTCAACTCTCTCTGTCTCTGTCTCTGTCTCTGTCTCTCTCTCTGTCTCTGTCTCTCTCTCTGTCTCTCTCTNTCTCTCTCTCTCTCTCTGTGTATATGTGTGTGTGTGTGTGTGTGTGTGTGTGTGTTTACAGACTCTGTGTTTACAGACTATGTCTGTATGCTGGTGTGTGTTTACATCCTCTTTGTCTGTCCATCTTTCTGTCTCTCTGTCTCTCTCTGTCTCTGTCTCTGTCTGTCTGTCTGTCTGTCTGTGTGTGTGTGTGTGTGCATATGTGTGTGTGTCTGTGTATNCTGTGTATGTGTTTAGAGACTATGTGTGTTTACAGACTATGTCTGTATGCTGGTGTGTGTTTACATCCTCTTTCTCTGTCTGTCTGTCTGTCTGTCTGTCTGTCTCTCTCTCTCTCTCTGTGTGTGTGTGTTTACAGATTATATGTGTTTACAGACTATGTCTGTATGCTGGTGTGTGTTTACATCCTCTTTCTCTGTCTGCCTCTCTCTCTCTCTCTCTCTCTCTGTGTTTACAGATTATATGTGTTTACAGACTATGTCTGTATGCTGGTGTATGTTTACATCCTTTTTCTCTGTCTGCCTCTCTCTCTCTCTCTCTCTCTCTCTCTCTCTCTCTCTCTCTCTCTCCGTTCATTCTTGTTACCCACTGACTTAGAGCCATCTTTAAACTGATGTTTATAAATCTGGGGTGGTTGTCTGCTACTCTTGAACACTTACCAGGCACTTTGGTTGGAAGTATTCTCACCCTAGTCACTGTCTTCTCTCCTTTTGCTCCACCTATTTCCTGTTGGCATTTGAGCTATGGTTTCCTCTGTACCAGCATGGACTTCCTGGCACTCTCACTGTTATTCCTGTCTTTTAGGGCTCTTGTCTATATTGTAAACCCTAGATTGCATACATAAACATCTACCTTACGTATGCCTGCTCCGTGAAAGCAAAGGCAGCTAAGAGAGCCATCTGGTCTTCTTAACTGTGCAGAAGTTAATGACATGTGCAGCATGTCATTCCTCAGCTTGGTTTGTTTAAATGTTCCTGTTCCTAACTTCTCTGTCCCTTTCTCACCAGTGTTCTTCCTTCCAGTAGCCTATCCCTTTCTCATGTCTTCAGGGGTCCAAAAACAAGTAAACACATTCAAGAACTATTTCAAAACAGAAACTGAATTCTGTTGTTCATGTTTCCTTTGCTATGGCTTCATCCCTTTTTTTTTCCCCTTTAAATCCAGAGAACCAGCATCCCCCAGCACAGTATATCAATGTCCAACATGACTATGTTTGCAACATTCTTTCAGCATGGCTTCTGTCATCATTTTGCTATGACTTCATTCCATGGGTGAAACCAAGAACCTCATGTTGATGAATGAATATGGTTGGGATTAAAAAGTGCACATGCATTTCAAGATGCTAGAATTTCATAGGGTTAATATGGTCCTATTAAAAAGTGCTTGAAATACCATCTTCCTGGCCTTTCTTCCAAACTGTTTTTCCCCTTAAAATTGTTTATAGCTTGATAATTATAAATTTCCTCAATTCTCAGCTCAAATCCTACTTTTCTCTCATTCCACATTCTCTTCTTCAGATATTCTCAAGTAGATCCAGGTGTCTGTACAAACCATGTTCTTGTTCTCAAGCTTTCCCCTAAGTTACATGTGCCAACTTGAATCTCTAGCCTCTTTCCTACAAAGTAAATGGAAGATTCTCTCAAAGGAACAATTCTGTATTCATCGTTTGAGGTCTTTCTTCAAATCTCCTACTTCTGTATACATCTCTTTCTTCAGTAATTTCCCACCCTTGGCTATCCCCATGACCACCATGTAGTCTCTCTTCTTGCATTAGTTACTTTCGGTGTTCTACCTGCTCTGGCTGCTGGCTTAGTCCTCCCTTTATGCTATAAAGGGCTGAATGCAAGTCACCACTCAAGTCCCAAATGAAGCCCAGTCTCAGTATCCATGGTCTTTCTGACTAGGCTGTTCTCGACGCCTGTGCAACTCATTTCTCCTTAAAGTTGCAGACATTGTCAGTGTTCACAGCATAGACTATCTGATCAATAACAGTTTCTTTCAAAGACCGACACAACTTTTTTTTTTTTTTTTGATGGAGGTACAAAACAAATCCCAATATCTACAGAAAACCTAATATAACAACAGAGCAACAAAGATTCATGGTGTGAGAATGAAAACATGATAAATTCTGCATCCTGCTACACTAATGGACAGCAAACATTCCAGAAAGAAGGGAAAGCTGATTGAAGCCTGCACAGCTTTGCTTGAATGATATTAGAAAGAAAATAAAAATAGAATAAATCTGAAATTTAGAATAACATATTTATATTCAATTCTACTCTGATCTTGATTCTTTTCATAGTGTTTGATCTGGCATCTGAACAAGCCAGGGCAATTCATTTTCTTTCAGATTAAGAAATATGGTGCATTGTCCTTTAGCTCATTTATTAGTGCCTGTGATTAAAGTAGGCTATTCTAGTTTCAGTTGAAATTGGAATGTCACTTGGTTGTATACTTGTAACTGACCCAAATGACTAATCATTTACATTTTGCTCTATATTAAACCCTGGATTCTTGGAATTGAAAAGCTCATCCTGTCTTTGGGACTCTGGCTCCAATAAGTATATTTTTCATATTTCACACAAAGAGAAGTGGTTATAAATAATATAACTTTCACTTTCCCAGGGCACTCCATAACCCCTTCTTGAAGGTGGCAGGCATACATGATCTAAAAAAGTCATTTTTATGTGATGGTTCATTTAAATACATTTTAAAGTTATCATTAGTTTGTAACCTGTCATTATTACAGGAGATTGAAAATCATAAGCATTAACAACTAATCACTAATTAAAGTCACTGATGGGAGAAATTTGGAAGAAACACTGTGTATTTTTGCTTTGGAAGAAAATTCAAAAGTTTGGCAAGGCTCTCATTAAGGTTCTGCATTTTATCTAGTTCAGGATGACTAACACACAGATTGTGCACTCTGTATTAATTACCACTTCCGATTCAAACTTGAAAATACATCCTTGCCTTTTCATTAAAGAAAGGCGAATGCCAATCCCCATTAATTAAAAGAAAACACATTATCACAGGATAGGATTACAGAAAACACTTAAAAATTGTCACATTGATTTTGAAATAAATATTTTAACACAAACATCAATGAAATTATATTAAGTAATTAAAGACAAACTGGGAGGCACAAACACTGCTCTTCGTGTTGCTGCAGAGCTACCATCTCTGGACCTGTCTAGCCAACCCCATGTGGTCATCAGAATTCAGTTCTGCAGCCTTTCAGTCTCTGTTGTACACTCAGTATCTAGTTTCTTCCATCAAAGGTGGCAGCCCATCATGAACTTGATAGACCTGCCTGCTGCTTTAGCTTTAATTAAAATAATTAGTGTGGATCCAGACTCGCTGCTCTCTTCAGTCCTACACCATGACACGCCTTTCAGCTCTCACTGGCTACTTTTTTCAGTCATAGCATACTATTCACAGATCTTAGGTTTTCTTGTCCTGGTGAGCCAAACACCTGTTTGCTGTCTAGGAGCAAATTTATTGACTAGATCCTTGGTTCGTTTTCAAAAGGTTTCCAGTACTGAGTAGAGTTACAGTCTGTTCAATGTCAGCTCTACCTTGGTGCTAACTTCTGAAGTCCCAGTTTCTTTAAGAACATAGAGTAACTGGCAGCCAAATCTACCAACAGACAATGATTGCACTGTCTACATCTGAAAACCCTTTATACTCTCCATTTTCTGTAATTACCCACTAGCCCCATCATATTGAATTTTTCTTCAAACACCTTTCTAGACATGGGCCTAGTATTATTGCTTTGTCTGACAGCTATGGACACATTGGGTCAGACATGAACAGAAATGAGAGACAGAAAACAGTTGCTAATTCAAATGATATAGAAATATCACATTCACAAGCACTGGAAAAGAAAGCTGAGATAAGTAAACACAAATTAATTGCTTCAATGACAAGCTTCAGTAGCCTCTCTTGTCCACACTTTATTTTGTATAGTTTCAGTTATCACAGTTGATCAGTCTGAACACTGAATAGATTCCAGAAGTAAATAATTCCTAAGTTGAAATGGCACAGTTCTGAGTACGTTGATAGATTTGCTAATTACAACTTTGACTTCAAACATTAGGACACAAATAGTTACTTTGATAAACACATGAGGCACTTAATGAGGAGACACTTTCTGGGAAATATATGGCTAGATGGTTTAATTATTTGTGAAGATTAGACATTATGTGGACAAAATCTGATGTCCAGTTGCCCAGCATCCTACAAACCAGGCTATATACTATGACAAGGCTACCATTGTTTGTGGGACCCTTAGTTAACTAATGTGTTCTGTTGCTGTATAGGACTACATTTCCTTCCTGAAATGACCTTATTAAAATTGAAGAGAATGCTTTTGGCAGGATGGCCATTTTGACTATATTAGTCCTGATAATCCATGGGCATGGGAGATCTTTCCATCCTCTCAGATCTTATTCAATTTCTTTCTTTAGGGATTTGAAGTTCTTATCATACA
>NC_034593.1:143388008-143415461 GCF_900095145.1 Mus pahari | reverse complement strand
AGAGGCCCCTTCGTCTTGCAAACTTTGTATGACCCAGCACAGGGGAAGGCCAGCGCCAAGAATTGGGAGTGGGTGGGTAGGGGACCAGGGCCGGGATGGGGGTTATAGGGAACTTTTGAGATAGCATTTGAAATAAATGAAGAAAATAATAATAATAATAATAATAATAATAATAATAATAATAATAATAATAAAGAATACAGGTGACATTGATAAAAATAAATAAAATTGATGAGAAAAGCACTAGTCATAGTTTTAATTTAAAATTTAGATAAAGTAATTTTGAAATCATAGTGGAAGCTAGTATTGGGAGGGGACAAAACTCTTCCCAAGCAGAGTTTTTATACCCCAGCTGTGTGGCAGAGTTCAAACACACTGGAGGGTCCTAAGGAGAATGTCTTTATTTTAGTTATAAACTCCAGGGCAAAGGGTAGACTTTCAAGTAGGGCCAGATAAGGATATTTCTCTAAAAGCTGGGGAAGTAGTATGCTCAGAACTTTCCCAGAGAAGACTGCATGCAGTGCTCCTGGGAGAAGGCATAAATGGTCATCAGAAATTTCCCATTCATTCAGTATCCTCAAGTATACAACACATGGCGATCAGGACCAAAAGCGAAAGATGCCATGACTGCAATTGCATCAGTTGGCTCTGCTTTGCCAGATCTTACTCAAGCAGCAGTACTGGCTTTATGATTTTGTCTGTTCCCACTAGATATGGCTGTGCAAAACTGGAATTACTAAGTAAATGAAAAGGAAGCTGTAACTACTTTTATTGCCTCAAGGAGAAGCCAACAGGCCAATTAAGAAGTGTGCAGGAGTCACTCATATCAATGTCTACAGTGTGCCGCAGCTTCTAATGTCTGCAGCCTGTGCAGACATTAAGTTTGGTAATGTGAAGCATGAATGCACAGATGGTATGTTTGTTCTCTTTAACCTTTCCTGCTCAAGGGGCCAGTGCTGGTGTTGGCACTGCAGCTGTCAATCCTCAGTATCACCCATCTTCTGCTTTGCTCCTTTCTGACAATACTCCACAATCTAGTTTGAGAGACACTACTACTGTATCCCTGTCCAAATAGAAGGTCCGCTGCCCCTAAAATCTACTACTTTGCATTCACATGTGTGTGTGTTCTGCATGTGTTCATGAACATGGTAACATATATATGTTCACGTGTGTATGTGCCCAGTTGATATTAACATCAAGTATGTTTGTTGATCTGTTTTATATGTATACATATATGTATATATATGCACACACATATATGTGTATGTATGATATATATTTACATATATGATATATATCAACATATACATATGTACAACATATATACATATCTATTGGTATATATACACATATATGGTACATATCAATATATATGATATATTTATATATTGATATGTAAGGTTTATCACTTGGATCCAGACCTTGATGGTTTTGTAAGGTACCACTTTCTTTGACTCCCACATTCTGGAAATATAGCTCTCTGCCTGGTATTTACATGGCTGTTGAGAATTTGCAGTTCTGTCCTCAGTCTTGAATGGGAAGCCCTTTAAAAGCTGATTCTCTTCTCCACCCCAGTAGTCCTGCACTCTCATATACTCTCATATGTTCCATTTCAGCTTCATGACGGACTCTCTACTATGATAACTTTATTACCAGTATACAGTTTCTTACACGTTATTTGTATTTTTTGCTTATGGCTTGACTCAATGAACATTAACTCCTAAGAAGATAGAAATCTTGGATCACATGGAATTGTAACTCATAGTATTTCACCTAGTATTGTAGTAGTTTTACACGAGCATGAGCATGTTAGGAAAGGTACACATGATTGCCTGCAGTTCTTATGAAAATAGGTCTGGGCTTGGATGTCTTTCAATGTTTGTGTGTTTGTCTAGCATACACAAGACTCAACACCTGGGTTTTATGTCAACCGGTACATATAAGTAAAAACAGAAAACCAACCCTGATTTGTATATTATACTTCAAATAAGACTCCTGTTTTGTAAGGTGGGATGAAACAATTGGAATTGAACGTTTCTTTTTAAAATTCCTGATTATAATATATTTACTGTATGAAAAAAATTAAGCATTAATGAGTGACCATTTCAGAACTCACTGGTGCTTTGTATATGTGCAATAAATGTGTGTATATATATATATATATATATATATATATATATATATATATATCACATATACCAATGTGTTCATGTTTGTAAGCCATAAGAAAATAAATTATGATTGAACTATATTTTATTTCATCCAAAGGTGATATATGAAGGTTTAAAACGATGTGTGTTTAAGACACAAATCATTATCCAATTAAGTCAAAACAGCTTTTTAAATTCATCTTCATGCATACCCAGGAGGATACAATATGATTGTTTTCTTTGGAGATGTTTGCTGTGGAATGTAAAGGTAAACACATCTCATTAATTTACAATCTAATACTGACATTTTACTGAAAGGTAAAATTTATTTTTGTAGTCAAGTTTGTAGCATCAGTCATGAAATATCCAACATTTTCAATCTGTATCCTGGTATCCCAAGCTTGCACTTTTGTAATGTTAGGAATGCAGTTGATACTGAGTATGCAAGTGCTATTTCCATGCCACTCCGCACCCATAAATATGTATTTCATACATTACAAATGGAAAACTGTTCCTTTTGGACCATCAGTTTCTCTAGAGTAGTACTTTTAAGTCACTTATGTACATTTGCTTTTATAGACTACAACTTCTGATGATATTTTATGAGATAAAGTATATTCAGAAGAAATGCCAGAGATGGGTTTAACCCTGATAAGCTTTTTCCTGCAATGTTGAAAGTAATGTCCAGAACTAATCTGCCCAAGTTGTGCTTTCAACTGTGTGCATCAAGCAAGTCAAGACCTTAATTGCCCAATCGCATGTCTATAATCTTAGAAATATCTCTAGTATTGGCTTTATAATACACATTATTTAATTAAGACATTTTCCTTTCATGACAATATCTTTGTTAGTTAAGCTGATCTACAACAGCATAGATGTACCATGTAGACTTCAGTTAGAGGTAGAGGCTGTGAAGTACTTAACAAGGTTGGTCTTTAGAACTAGAGATGTCTGCACTTTAGATGCATCAAGCAGTAATTTGTAATTGACAGTTTTCATACCTAAAGCCTTCTCCGTCAAGAGATTGTTCTCCAAAGACAGTCAGCTGGGTAAATGTCAGAGGCTCAAAAAGTAAATTATAGGGCAAACAGTGTTGATATTTCTATGAAATGGAAGAAAGGCATATTTATTTTTAAAATATAGAATTTTATTTAAAACAAGTGAAAACCTTCTCTCTGTGACCTTTCCAAGATTCCAAACAGTGACGAATTTGGTCATTACAAATAACCTTTCCCAGAAAGGGCCTAAGCATTCAGGACTTCCATTTGGTAATGTAAAAGAATTAATTTCTTTCCTACAATATAACTTTTGACATTAAATTTTTATATTTTGTCCCTGATAATACAGTTTTAAATAAACTTTAAAAGGGGAAACATGTAAGAAAATAGCTGCATGACAATCCATTGTTTTAACTGCTGTAGGGTAAATCAGTTATGGGCTCCAACGTAGAAGGTTCTATTTGTTCACGTTTGTGGGGTCGTACACTCTCAAGCTTTGCTTATAGATATCAGAATTCTACTGAGTAGTTCCATGGAAAGTAGTTGTTACAGCAAACAGTTTATTCTGAGTTTTTTTTTTTTTTGATTGATCATTTGTTTGAAATTACAATATGAATAATACTGTGATTTTTTTAGGTTGTTTCTCAAGTTAATTTCTACTAGTTTTAGACTGCTGGGGAATTAAAAGAGAACATGAATATAATATTCATGTAATACAATACAATTCCAATTTGCTATATAAGATTTTGAAGATAATCCAAAGGATTGGACAACACAGTTACCTAACCTGGAATGACGCACTCTTGTCATCCACAGTCTTGACATCTCTACTGGGGCACAGACACTAAACTCTGACTTGCAATCCTAGGCTGTATTAGTCAGGGTTCTCTAGAGTCACAGAACTTACGGATATGCTCTATATAGTAAAGGAATTTATTGATGACTTACAGTCTGCAGTCCAAATCCCAACAATGGTTCAGTAGTAGCTGTGGATGGAAGTCCAAGGATCTAGCAGTTGCTGAGTTCCACACAGCAAGAAGGCGAAAGAGCGAGAGCCAGACTCCCTTCTTCCAATGTCCTTATATGGTCCCCAGCAGAAGGTGTAGCCCAGATTAAAGGTGTGTGNCACCACACCTTTAATCCCAGATGANCTTGGACTCNGAGATCTCCCTGTCTTAATCTTCTNGATTCAATCACCACTGTGTCTCAAGATCTCCATACCAAGATCCAGATCAGAAACTTCTATCTCCCAGTCTCCAGATTAGGTTCACTGGTGAGCCTTTCAATTCTGGATTGTAGTTCATTTCAAATATAGTCAAGTTGACAGCCAGGAATAGCCACTACATAGTCCAAACCCCTTTCTGATGCATTTGACTTAAGTACTCTTTCTTCCCAACCCCCCATTTCTGAATCACCAAAAGCCAAGAGGATCTGAATTCCATTTTGCTTATTGTAGATTCTTGTTTCTTCTCTGATAACATCTGAATGGAAGAACATACAGTGAAGCCACAAAGGAAGCTGAGATTTTGAATTTTGCTATATTATGAAACAGGGAGGTGAACTTGCTTGAGTACTCTATATAAAATGGGAGATACAAACTATTATTCTATGCTGTTTAACATTTAAATCAATACTTGTGTTAGATTGCAAGGTAGTAGGGCTCATTGGCATCCTCATACACATTTGTCATTATACTTTGTTCTCCTCTACCCTCATTTGGTGGTTGCTACCCCATGCTGCATGTAGTCTTTTGTAAGAATAGTCATTTACTAGAGCTTTTTTGTTCAGTTTTTACTTTTTCCAGTGGAGTCAATGGATCTCTGATGCAGGTTCATTTCTTGTGTACATTCTAACCCTTAGATACTAGGATTAAGACTGGCCTAGAAATGGCACCAAAGTTGGCATTTTTAGACAAATGACTAAAGGAATGTATGACTGAATGCCAAAAAAAATAACTTAATTTGAATTTGAAGCACACTTCACCTTAAAATGCATGTTTATATTCATTTCATCTTATACTCTGCAAAGAACAAATTAATACGTTTTCATTTGTAGAACATTTAGAGTGCTGATTAATGATTGGCAAATAAGACAGTTTTTTTTCTTTTAAATCTAAATTAGGTTTACCTTTTCAAAGTCTTCTTTAGGAGAAGATTGTGTGGATGTCCTCTTATCCTGTACCTAACTAAAAGTATGCTGCTTACATTTAGGCCTCCTGTATATCTTCACAAATCAGGAACCTAATAGTTTTTCCCTAATACATTCTTAATTTTTATGAGATTTAATAAGAGAACTAAGACAGAGGGCAAGTAATTCCAAAAAATAAACAATGTATTCTTCATTGGTGTGCAGGGAGATATATTGAAATAAAATGAAGTAAGGAAAATTATTGCAAAGCCTCTTTAACTAGAGAAAAGATGTCTCAAAGAATAAAATTAGAATATGGCATGAACTACCTTGCAAAGGAGACTAAGCTTGCCAAGAGTTGAGAAGAATCTAAATATACTTAGTGTCTGAGTGTGTTACAAAGAACATGGCAAGTCACAGAGTGCTCTGGTTGGAGAGGACATGTTCCCCACAGAGTCCTTGTTGAATGTTTGGTTCCTCAGCTGGGTCTGCTTGGTAGATAGGGTCTGCCTAGGGTGTACCAAGGTTGTGTGACTGTAGATCCTATTTGGTTCCAGTCTCTTCTTTGTTTGATGCTTCTAGTCTACCTTCTTGGAAGCTTTCATTACCAAAGGGCTCTTACCTATTTCAGGGTGCCAAACCCCCAGTGTCCCAAAACTAATAGCCATACGTTATAAAGGCCAAAAGCCAGGTATTAAATACAGACCACAAATTTAACTCAGATTAGTTACAAGCTTGAAACATTTATTAATCACCAATTAGAAACAAGAAAGAAACCCTCTGGAAGCATTAACTGTTCTGGAATGTTCATGACATTTGGAATGTTTTTTTCCACCCATTAAAATAAGACGAAACATTTCAAGAAAACTATCCTATGACAAAAGAGAATAGTTTCACTTGGAACATTCTTGGTTTTTGGTGATAATTCTTTTCTGTTTCTTGTACTTAAGTACATTTACTCTTATACTTTGAAAGCATTCTCTAGCAGGGGGGGTGCTGGACACACTTAATGCTATATACCAGCTGAACTCTTCAAAGTCCTTCATAATGATACAAGTCTAATTTCACAACAGACACATAATTTTTGCATGTAAAAATGATTCAAACTTAAATTCTAAAGGTAACAAATATTTTGAGATTTTTTTACCAGTATACTTACTCTCTCTCTCTCTCTCTCTCTCTCTCTCTCTCTTTCCAGTAAATATGGTGTGCGTGTGTGTGTGTGTGTGTGTGTGTGTGTGTGTGTGTGTGTGTATAAAGTCTAGTCAGTGGTACATTAACAAGAAAGTAATGGTGGTTGTCAGTCACAAATATTTTCAGAGCAAATTGCTAATGAGTAACACCTCACACAGATTAAACTGGAGTTTAACAGTAGGTACTTTTCAATGGGAGTGAATTTTATCTCAGTATAATCACCTGATGACTGAAGTACCTATCTGTAATACCATAGACATTTCAGGGAATACATGGTATCATTTTATTCCTATAAATTTAAACTACAGTTAGAAAGGTTGGACATTTCTGAAATCAAGAGAACCAGCAAGTTTAGTTTTTAGTTCTATGGGTGTCTTCAATAGTTTGCATTCTTATCTTTTATTCCTCCCACAAAATTGAGCTGTCTCAATTCATAATTGATTGAACTATTCATGAGTGACACTCAAAACTAAATTACTAAGAAGTACCCTTTCAACAATCTCCTTGGTGTTGCTGAGCCTCTCAATCAGATATGACCTTCATACTTAACAACTCATGGCATTTTAGCATCTTTGTCTCTTTCACACAATGTTTATTTTTTGGAATTACTTGCCCTCTATCTTGGTTCTCTTATTAAATCTCATAAAAATTAAGAACGTATTAGGGAAAAACTATTAGGTTTTCTTAGTTACTTTTCTATTGCTGTGAAGAAACATCATGGCCAAGGCGACTTATACAAGGAAGAATTTAAATGAGGCTTCTTTACACTTTCAGAAGGTTAGAGTCTATGATTATTATGGTAGGGAGCCCACATCAGATCTGCAATTGCAGACAGAGGAGAGATTGAGCCTGGAATGGGCTTTGGAAACTTCAAGGTCTACCCCAGAGACCTCTTTCAACAAGGCCACACCTCTTAATCTTTCCCAATTTTAACAGGATACCAAGAACTCACACATGAGTCTATTGAGGCCATTCTCATTCAAATCACAACAAGGCCCTGGTTGGTCTGTAACACGGCACATTCTGCATATATAAAGGACATGCACAGGCCTTTGTAACTGGAAATTAATACTGATTTTGTGGTTGAAAAGGCCATCTATTTCTTCCAATTCCTTCTAAAGCATTCATTTGCATTTTAAATGGTGTTACCAGAATCCCTCTGTTCACTGTTACTGGGTCTTAGCTTTAGGCTCACAAGTTCTTTAAAAGTGAAAAATGTCTGCCCTACCTGGGATCCATCCCATATACAACCACCAAACCGAGACACTATTGCATATGCCAGAAAGATTTTGCTGACAGGACCCTAATATAGCTCTCTCTTGTGAGGCTATGCCAGTGCCTGACAAATACAGAAGTGGATGCTCACAGTCATCTATTGGATGGAACACAGGGCCCCTAGTGAAGGAGCTAGAGAAAGTACCCAAAGAGCTAAAGGGGTCTGCAACCCTATAGAAGGAATAACAATATGAACTAACCAGTACACCCCCCCTCCCCCAGAGCTGTGTCTCTAGTTGCATATGTAGCAGAGGATGGCCTAGTCAGCCATCAGAGGGAGGAGAGGCCTTTGGTCCTAAGAAGATCATATGTCCCAGTACAGGAGAATGCCAGGGCCACGAAGCAGGAGTGTGTGGGTTGGTGAGCAGGGTGAGGGATGGTATAGGGGCTTTTGGGGATAGCATTTAAAATGTAAATGAAGAAAATATCTAATAAAAAGAAAGAAAAAAGGTGAAAAATGTCACCCTCTCCTTCAAATACATCTTGCATCTTAATTTCAGAACCTGGCAATGTTTTGCACAGTTCTTGCAGCAGAAATGGGTGGGAACCTCTTTTAATGTTTCAGAAAACAAGAAATTATGCACTGTAGTCTTGTGGCTTGTTTTAGGACATGGACCTCTTTTCCTCATCAGAGTTCATAGCTTCCCATGCTCCATGAGCCCCATTTCATTTTCTGCCTATGACATCACATACAACTTGTTATATTTTTGTGAAATGTCCATCATAAAATAAGTCTCTGAGGGTTGTAAGTGCTGATGTAGATGCTTTACACGCAGCTGTCCAGCTTAGAAACTACAAGTTTGCACACCCGTTTTCCTCTAAAATGGAAATAAGAAGCTATAGGAGTGCTCTCTGATTGGCTACAGTGTAGATGATGGGGAGAGAACAGACCCAGGTTTGAATAATTTCAGAATGAATCAGGTCAGGGAAATTCTAAGCCTTGAACATATAGATCATATTCAGGTAAACTAAACACAAACCAAAACATGTTCAGAGACCTCAAATCCATGTGCTACTGAGCTGCAGACTGCCTTGGGGACTTTAGAGAGGTCCCCAAATTTTTGAATATAGAAGTTGTGAAGATTCTTCAGTAAACTTCTGTTTCTGAGTTGAGACGAGGAAGACGACAGAATATTGGATACAGAACACAACTAATTTTTTATGAATAATTTAAACTAATTCTTTTGAAATGATACTCATATTTTCAGATTATAAATATAGAAAAAAGAGAAAGGACAGAAGTTGGAAAAAAGAGTAACAACAAAAAATATGAAAATAGAGCATACTGGTATCTCAGTGAATGGGGTGTAAAAGGGGTTGGGATGGGCCCAGGGAATAGATGCAGATATACCACAGTAGGCAAAGCACTGGCCTCTGGCTAGCACAACAGCAGAGCAGAGAGACAGGATGTCACATGACCTTGCAGACTCAGTAGAAAACTAAGATTCACCACAAATGGCTGGAACCAGAAGGGTTTGATTCTGATCCCACTCTCTGTGCATGGGCAATTGCTCATAAACTCATTAACTGCTGAGCAGGCTTCTTCTTAATATACCCCCTCTTCCTCCTTTCCCCTCCCTCCCCTTCTCTCTCTCCCTCGCCCTGATCCCCCTCTCACACACACACTCCAAAATAGAATGTTAATTGCCTCTGTTGATTGACTGTCTTAATCACAAAAGTACAAAAGAACCACCACATCTCTCATTGACAACTTCTGTTCATTAAGAAATTCACTGATGTGATAGATTCAACAGAGAAAACAGATCTATGACAGACCAAGAACAGAAGGAAGCTGTGACTAGTGGTGGTGTTTTATGATGACATGGGACAGTCTTCCTGTTGGGGAAAATTAGGAGTTGGGATATTATTAGAAAAGTTGGAAAGAGAGTGAAAGGTGAAGGAATAAAAAAATAAATAAAAAAGAAAAAGAAAAATCCTGAAGCACTGAGTGGAATCCTGGGGTCTCAGATGGCACCATCATAAGGATCCTGTTATTTCCTGTGATTTATTATGTTTTTCTCCCTGACATGTGTTCAGTTAGTTCACTGTGAGAGGTGGGACATCAACACAGGAGCCACTGCATAGAGCTGTAGGAACCACTGTCAAATCAATGAAATAATTAAAGTCAGGTTAAAAATCCCGCTGTTTCTCAACAGGTGCTTTCAGAAGGATTCAACACATATGCTCATGTTTCAAGTCCTGTAAGATTTTTGTTGGCTTAAAATTATATCACTCAAGAAAGTTAATATTGATTTTTTCCTTTTAAAAAGGAATTAAAATCTATATAGACAATTTAGTAGAAACCTGCCTTTTAAAAATTCCAATCCCAAATAGACAACAGGTTTTATTAGGGCAATTCATGCTCAGTATGTAGCAATATAATATGTTACCGCTCATTACCATGAAAAATGAAATAAATCAACCCAGGAAAACCACCAATAATGAAGATAAAAGGCAGACGTGCCCAGCCCAGAAACTGTCTTGAATCTGCCTCCTTAATAGATATTAATTATTTGTTTCAAAGAGTTTTTTGTTTGTTTATTTGTTTTTCATTAGTTTATGCCCTAGTTCTTATATAAGAGTCAGCTAGGACTCCTTAAGCCAATTTCAATACATATGTCCATAAAAGCAATTTAAGAGTATTCTATTTTGTTTTGCTTTGTTTTGTTTTACAATTTCAGAGGACAGACTATCTTGGCAGGTAACACATGAAGGCAGGAGAGAGAAACTAGCTGAGCATGCCTTTATCCACACCAATGAATGAAGGGCAACGGAGGGAGAGAGAGAGAAGGGAAGGGAGGGGGAGAGAGAACAAGAGCGAAAGCAAGAGAGCTTTAAAGCTAGATGGTAGTAATGTCCAGCCTCCAGTGAGATGTACCTTCTAAGGATTCTATAACCTTCCAACAAAGCAGAAACAACTGGGGACCAATTGTTCTCATATGTGAACCCATAGGAAACATTTTTTTTCACTCAATCCACTATACCCACATAGATATAAAACATGGCAGAATGGCTTGCAAATGTAGTTATTGGGTCCCATCCCACAGCTGCTGAACAAGAAGCTTTTATAGTGGGGATATTGTGTAATGTCTACTTATAGCTCTCTATATGGTTTTCATGTCCATTCAAGTTTGAAAGCCAAAATCTCAACCAATAGCTCCACATTTGTTTCAAAACATAGTTTCCTTCAATGCCTGACCATGATAACTTTCGTAGAGGCTGTAGCGATGGTTACCATTCTACCCAAGAGCCTCCAGACTGTTTCCAGTTGTGATGTAGTTATGTAGATGTTTACTCAAAAACTCCGACCTGTCATGAATTTCCTTAAGCAGGAAGGTTAACAACATAGAACAGATTTAGGAAGTCCTTGAAACTGAACAGATTCATTAGCCCTACCCCCATCAAGACCCTTTGTCCCCTTTTTACTCCTCTCTCCTCCTCCTCGCAAAGGACACTACCCAACCTGTTGAGCTGCCTGCAGGCTGTGCAGTGTGCTTCATGTTCCTAGCTTTGTGAACTGTCACCCATGTTGGGGTGGGCTTAGGTAATGCAGTTGTCTGAATCATTTTTGCTCCTGTAAGTTATCCCTCACCAATATTTCTGTAGGTAACCCCAATAAAAGTCATCTTGGACTTTTGTGGTATCTGTACTTTGGTATGACATGAGTTCCCTATCTGGGGTGAGTAGATGTGTGTATGTGTTTTATCTCACCAGGATATTATTCACATACTGTGGCTCTATTTCTCAGAGTGGTTTCCTTGCTTCATGCTGAAAGATATGACTTATTGAAACTACATTATACTGTATAAGTTTATACCTTTGAAAAAGAAGCTATATGGCTTATGGACATTTTATTTGCATTATTGTTTCTAAGTATCAATACAAATATTATGTTTGTGGTACAGTGCATATGTATACCAGATGCATCATAATATTGAAAACATGGTAGTTGCATATAAGGTACTGTAGGGGTCCTTGATTTGAATAAGTGAGAGTATCGATCCAGTCATCATTTTCAGGATTTGGTTGGCTATTGTAAAAGAGATGGACTTACTTCATTTCTAATTACTGGAATGAATCCCTAAACCCAGTTTAGGAAACTAGGTTTCAACATCAATGAGGATTTCAATAAACAACTTCTGTTAACTACAGAAGCGAACCATCCATATTTGGCAAGTAGAACAAACAAGATGAATATATTCCATGAGGTATATACCTACCTATGCACAGATGGTGTACTGATGGCAAGCGAAGGCTGGGAAGATGCACCTTGCTTTACCCAAATATCCTAGAGCCTTGTAGCTGGAGAAATACTGAGAACAGTTTCAGTACATGGAGACTCCCCATTTCGTTTTCTGATAGCTGGTTGGCTCTAGGTAACCAGACTATAACTATTTCAATTTTACTTCTAGTTTCTTCAAACACATCTTTCTGATCCAGCAACATTGGAACAGAGGTTATGACATCTGACACAACTTCTACTTGCCCCACTTCTTTAACAAGACGTGCTCTTGTTGGATATATATTTAATATTTATTCAAAAATCACAAAATTATTTAAATGTGGTAACTGTCTTGATTTAGAACACAAGTATGTATTAATTTTATATAAATTTATGTATAAAATACAGTTGTGTAAGATTCATATTTGTGGCATGGATTAAATGTCTGCTGATGAATTAACTTCATTATGACAACTACAGGAGGTGCTCAGCAAATAAGCTTCATAGTATGTTCTTGTCAAGAAGGATACAATCATTTGTTAAATTTCTATTATTTTTCAAACAATTTGGTGCAATTTAGAAATTAATTGAATGTGACAGTGAGCTTAAGAGTGTAGCTCAACAACACCCACAATGGCAACACTCCCACAGAAGGTCACTGTCTTGTTTGTTTAATTTAGTGAAATTGGGAGGAGCAGGTCAGTCATCTAATTAAACCTGTAATATAAATACAAAACATTATACTTGCTCCACTGTTAGCAACCATTACATAATAAATAGAAACAGGAAAGCAGGCATTGCTTTATACTTATTGATATAATTAAAAGCTATGAACTAATCAAAGCAATTTGTCAACTTCCCTAGTTCTGCAGACAAAAATCCTTATACATAGTAAGTTGTTCCAATGTGTTCTTTTTCATTTTTTAATGTTTTTTATTAGATATTTTCTTTATTTGCATTTCAATTGTTATCCCCTTTCTGGTTTCCCCTCTGAAAATCCACTCTCACATCCCCCCTCCCCCTGCTCACCAACTCACCCACACCTGCTTCCTGGCCCTGGCATTTCCCTACATTGGGGCATCGAGTCTTCACAGAACCAAGGGCTTCTCCTCCCATTGATGTCCAACAATGTCATCCTCTGCTACATAGAAGCTGGAGCCATGGGTCCCTTCATGCCTACTCCTTGGTTGGTGGTTTAGTACCTGGGAGCTCGGGGCGGGGTGGGGGGGAGGTGCATGGTGTCTAGTTGTTGATACTGTTGTTCTTCCTATGGGGATGAAACCCCTTCAGCTCCTCAGTCCTTTCTCTAACTCCTCCATTGGGGACCCCATGCTCAGTCCAATAGTTGGCTGTGAGCATCCACCTCTGTATTTGTCAGATTCTGACAGAGCCTTTCAGGAGATAGCTACATCAGGCTTCTTTCAGCAAGCACTTGTTGGCATCCACAATAGTGTCTGTGTTTGGTGACTGTATAAGGGATGGATTTCCAGGTGGGGCAGTCTCTGGATGACCTTTCCTTCAGTCTCTGCTCTACAATTTGTCTCTGTATTTGCTCCCATGAGTATTTTGTTCCCCTTTCTAAGAAGGACTAAAGCACCCACACTTTGTTCTTTCTTCTTGAGTTTCATGTGGTCCATGAATTGTATCTTGGGTATTCCCAGTTTTGGGGCTAATATCCACTTATCAGTAAGTGCATATCATGTGTGTTCTTTTGTGATTGGTTTACCTCACTCAGGATGCTTTTTTTTTCTTTTCCTTTTTCTTTTTGTTTCTTTTTCTTTTTCTCTTTTTCTTTTTCTTTTTCTTTTTCTATTCTTTTGAAGTATAACTTTTTTTAATTAGATATTTTCTTTATTTACATTTCAAATGTTATTACCTATCCTAGTTTCCCCTCTGAAAATCCCCTATCTCTTCCCCCACTTCCCCTGCTCCCCAACCCACTCACTCCTGCTTCCTGGCCCTGGCATTCCCCTATACTGGGACATACAGCCTTCACAGGACCAAGGTCCTCTTCTCCCATTGATGACCTACTAGGCCATTCTCTGCTACATTGTCACACTGGGCAAGAATGCTTAAATTGGTGTGGTGGAGCTGGCTTTTCATCCTAGCATCTATTTTCCTGTGTGTGTGTGTGTGTGTGTGTGTGTGTGTGTGTGTGTGTGTGTGCTGCCTTTGTGATCACACCACTAGGGCTCCTTTGTCCCACAAGGTCTTGCCTCTTCAATGTTCACTATTCATGGCTATAGTATAAACCTTTAACACAAGCATTTGGGTATCTAAACTGCAGCTGGCAAAACACAATTCCATAAACTGGATAAAAACAAAGTTTAATGCCCAAGATAAAATCATTGGGAATTTCTAAACTTTATTTTTCTCTAATGCTGAAATTCTCTTCCTTGTAGCTTGTAAAGCTTTGGGGGGGGGGATAATGAAACTGAAGACCATTTCCCCTTTCCCTGGACCCTGGATGTATTCCTGTTCTCTGATTCAACCACTCCAGAGTCAAACATCAGCACATGCTGTCATTTAGTCTTACCTCTGTCCCTTGTTAACGTTGGTCCTGACTCCTGTATGGTATTTGAGGAGATACAGCCAGCACTTAGGGGCACATGTCAGGAGAGCCCCATCCTGATGTGACTCAGAACTTGTATTTAACTTGTATTGAGCTTGTACGCTGAAGGCCGGGCTTCTGCCTCTCCCAGGTACCACATTCCCCAGCCTCTTGTTGAGTTTCCTCTGTGATCTCCCTCTCCCTCAGCTGAAGATATGGTTGCTTTATAGTCAGAGAAAGTTCACACTTTTCCTCCTTGTGCTTGCCTCTTGCTCATCTTCCACTCACCTTTCCTGCTTATAACTCTGAGCTCATCAGGTGCCAAGGAAACCTTAATGTCACATGCTACCCATAGTACACCTGGCTATGCCCACTCAGATCTGCAAAAAGCTACACCAGGACCCAGCATACTACAGTCAACATTGCTTGGCTATATTATCACCTTAAATGGAACTCTGAAATTCAGGCAGGGAAGAATTTAGAATGCTGAAAGTTATCAGTAAAAATCGAATTTTCAGATAAACTCTCTATTTTTTTTTTATGGTGGCTAGAATATAGTATTTGTCTGGTGTTTTATTTAATGAATGACCTTAATAAATTTGTTTGCTATATGAAAATTAGTAGCTAGAGTAACCTCACAATATAAAAAACATAGAACATTAATTTCTATATTTGAGGATGTTATAGGCTAGCTGTAGAAGCAAAATAAATTAAAAAAAAATCCAAGAAAAAATATAAATAAGGAGGCATAAGGATTTGGTAATAAGAAATTAGGAGTGTTCATGTTTGTAGTGGCTATTCCTGGTTGTCAACTTGACTATATTTGAAATGAACTACAATCCAGAATTGGAAGGCTCACCAGTGAACCTAATCTGGAGGCTGGGAGATAGAAGTTTCTCATCTGGATCTTGGTATGGAGATCTTGAGGCACAGTGCTGATTGATTCCAGAAGATTAAGACAGGGAGATCTCCGAGTTCAAGGTCATCTGTGGCACACACCTTTAATCTGGGCTACACCTTCTGCTGGAGACCATATAAGGACATTGGAAGAAGGGAGTCTGCTTCTCACTCTTTTGCCTGCTTGCCATGTGGGACTAAGCAACTTCTAGATCCTTGGACTTCCATTTACAGCTACTACTGAACCATTGTTGGGAATTGGACTGCATACTGTAAGTCATCAATAAATTCCTTTACTATATAGAGACTATCCGTAAGTTCTGTGACTCTAGAGAACCCTGACTAATACAATGTTGAAAAATAAAAAAGACCGCCATTTTACCCTTGGATGGTAGGGATGGTGATGCACCATAAACAAGCTGCAAACATACTGTAATAACTTTCTCACAATTCATTGTGCCCCATGCCCTCTACTTCAGTTAAACAGAGTAAAGGCTCCTCTGTTCTTTGGTAAACATAAACTTCCTGTTACCAGTCTCAGCATTGGAACCTTTATAGATAGTCAAATGAGCTTAGGATCAATGTCCAGTGTGCACCATCCATCAAACATGTACATTTACAGAACCAAAACACCAGGTGTGTTCTATTACCAATGCCCAGTATAAACTGTCCATCTGATATGATATAAACTTACAGGACCAAATCATTGGAGGATAACTGGCTCAGTGGTGTTTTACCTTCAGTACTTCAAATCTATTTTGTAACTCAGGCAAACATTATCAGCCTAAACTACAAGAATCTAACAATGCACAAATCCTGGCATCTTGAGACCTCAGGAAATAAACACTGCTTACATGATAGCACCCTATTCTAAGTGCTGATAATGACATAATAAGGTGAGCATTAGAGCAGCATCTGTAGAAGTAAAGTGAGACCATCCGTACCTGTCAAGCGCAGTCGCTTCCCTCCTCCAGGTGCAGCAATTAATAATCACACCACCAAGATCTCACACCTCAGTGTCTGCCACAGCAACAAATCGTAGCAGAAAAGGAGGATGAGGAAGCCAGCTGGTGTGTTAGGGAGATCTCAGCCTAATGCACAACCAGGGAAGCCTCTGGGGTTCCACATGAAGAGCAATGCAACTCCCTGAGAGGATCGGTAGCTTGATTCAGTACTGCAGTGCATAGCCACACAGCTGGAATCTTTATGTGCAGAGAGAATCTGAAGCGCTCAGACATGCTGCAATGACCCTTTCCCTGCTGGAGCTGGTGCGGCCTTTATAGTGATGGGCTAAGAATATGCATGTATAGTGGTGTGAATGAAAAAGGCTCATGCCTGTGAACACTAGGTCAGTGGAGCTGCTTGGATAGGGTATGGGACATTTAAGGGATGGAGCCTTTCTGGAGGAAGTATGTCTTTGAAACAGGCCTTGAGAGTCCATAGTTAACCCCACTTCCAGTTCACTCTGTCTGCATGAGCTTGTTGAGAATCAATCTCTCAGCTTCCTGCTCCTGCTGCTTTTGTGCTTGCTACTTGCTGCCGTGCCTCTGTGCTGTGCTGGGCTCCAATTCCACTGGAACTGAAGTTAGTAAACTCCTAATCCCATAAGTTGCTTTGGTCATGACATTTTATCACAGCCACAGAGAAGTGACTGATAGACCATGTGAGCTTCCCACCCTGCTGTGGTGCAAGGACCTGGTACAGGAATGATACTGGCACACTGACCTTAGCTTCTCATAAATAAGGCAAGGAAAACACTCACTTGAGGTGCTGTGATTGTTAAATGAGTGACTGGATGAAATGTCTACTATGGTGCACAGCCTGTGGACAATACTGAGGATTATGCTGATGTCACCAACTGTGTAGGCAGAGCATAAATACATAGGAACTGGCCATGAATGAATTAGTGCCCCATGCAACTTTATTTTCTATAAAACTCCAACTCATCTTGTGAAATAAACATCTAAGTAGAACATAACATGTTACTCGACAACCCTCAAAACTGTCCTTCTCTGTGAGAAACTGAAAGGGAGTTGCTGCTTTGTAGTGTAATTTTCATAAAATTATGCTCAGAAAGACTAAAATCCCATGGTAAAGGTAGAGGGTTAATAACTTCCCAATTCATAATTGGAACAATTTGAAGGTAAAGTAAAATTTATACTTGCAGCCATATATTTGGATACCAGTCAGTAACTAAAGGATGATCAGTCACAGCTGAAGCAGCTTAATACAATTAAGAGAAAGTATTAAAGAACCGTGCTCCTAACATTTTGCTGTTATTTAATCACTTGTTTGTAAATTTTAATATATTCAATACTGTTAAAAATGATGAATTTATGGCTTAGTAACATGTTTTGTAAGTGACCACACTAGGTGACTAATGTCTCTAGGTCGTGTCAATTAATAAGTAAGTTCTACTAAGTTCTACTTAGTTCTACTAAGATCTCTCTATTTTGGTGGTGTGGCTCAGAGTCACTTACTCTAACATATACTTGCATTTTCTAGTTATTACTGCATTATATCTCACTTATATATTCATTGGTCACTACATTTCTTCTCCTGTAAAATGCCTGCCAAGGTTTGCCCTCTTTCATTCAGTAAAGTTACATGGTTTTTTACTAATTTGTTTCATTCTCTGAATATGAATGGCAATATGAAGACACTCTTAGGATCAATACTGTCTCCTAGTTTGGAGCTCATTTGTACTTGGATTACTCAAGAGTATGTTTCAATAAATAGGAATTTTCAACTCTAAAATGTATAATCCATCAATCTTTATAATACTACAAATTGAGTTTTTAAACCTTTGTCTAAAGAATCCCATCCAAATTATATTTATGTATTCTTAAATACATGTTCAAGTTGATATATATACACATATCTGCATATGCACACAATATTTTTAAAAAGATCATGAGTTGGAGAGAGCTAGTGGGTATATAGGAGGTGTTGGAGGAAGAAAAAGAAGGTGTGAAATGATATAATTATATTATAACTTCAAAAAATAAGCAACAATTGAAGAAGAACTTCCTGCCAGTGTCCATCATGTAGACTGACCCACAGTTTTTGCTCAGACATTCCCTCCTCAACTTCTGCCTTCCTTCTACAATCTTTGTTATCTGATTCTCTGTCATTCAGTTTCTGATACAACTGAGGTTCAGCTTCTCTCACAGGAACACAATTAAAAAGGACTTATGAATGCCCTATCATACCTAAGCCTTTCTTTTGATGATTCTTCCTAAACCCTCATATGGTTTAAACACTATATACCTGCTGAAGCTTTGTCTATGCAATGTACAGTTTCAGTTACTAAGGTTATCAATTGAAGATAGCCTTCATTTAATCTACAAATAAAAATAACTTCATCCATTTGAACAAATGCAAGGAGATACAAAATTTTTATTCATGATTATTGATTTGCTCTTTCAACTCGAATGGTATAATAATTATTTTACAGGTATAGCCTGGCAAATATTCTCCAATAGAAGTCATGACATTGTATATCTTATCATTCTTGATTCTATATCCCCTTTGCCAAACATTGCTAAAACAAAACAAAACAAAACTCTTATTGTAATCATTTATCACTACATTTGAAGTTGATAGCATAGTATATCCTGACCATACACTTTTTGATTAATTTTATTTATTTGTTTGTTTTATAGCTTTGATTTATTACTATCTTCTTCAACATCTTGACTCCACAAACATTTTTAAGCACCGTCACACACAAATACACACACACACACACACACACACACACACACACACACACACATTAGAGAGTGAACACTGATTTCTACCCCAGGAGACCAGAGACTAACTTTAGAATTCAGTATCACTGAGTGACTACATACATCATTTATGTTACCTTCTTATAATCTTTAATAAGGTAGAGATTGGTCTTATATTTTCATGGAATTTTGAAACATAATTAATGAATCATGACATTGTGAATCAGTAGTATCATGACATTTTGATATCTTGTCTGGTTATTGTTTGTTGTTTTTATTTTCAAACAATCTTTTCCTAAGGAACAAAACCAACAACTTACAAATTTTTAAAAAGGCATGCTGGTTAGATTTTTTTTATCAACTAGACAAAAACTAGAGTCATGTTGGAGGGAGTACCCTCAGCTGAGGAACTGCCTTCTCAGGTTGGCCTGTAAGCAAGACTGTGGGAACATTTTCTGGACTTAATATTAATGTGGCAGGACCCAGCCCACTGTGAGTGCCATACCTGAACAGTTGGTCCTGGGTCTCTGAAAAAATGAAAACAAATTGAAAACTTATGAAAAGCCAGCCAGTGAGCAGCTTCCCTCCATATCCTCTGCTTCAGTTTCTGCCACTAAGGTCCTGCTTTGAGCCGCTGCCCTGGCTTTACTGGATGAAAGACAGTGATATGTAACTGTCTATGAAATAGAACTATCCCCTCCAACTTTGTTTCGGTCAGTTTTCTATCACAATGATAGACAAACAAAGACAGAAAGACCTGCAGCATCTACTGTAATGTTCTGTACATATTGAGTTCTGTCTCATGATGGAGTTGTGCTGTGACAATATGCTGCCATTGTTAATGAGAATGTGGCCGACACAGAATTGATTCAGGAATGGAGGGAGGCAGGATTTCTTTAACTGTGAAATGAGTGTGATAACAACCGAAGTTTTAGTTATTCAACTGGAAATGTGCAATGCTGTCATCTAGTGACACTGCTTTAGAATAATGTCCAGAGGAAAATGGTGAAGCCTTATATGCAAAACAGAGTACATAAAACAGAGGCAATAAAAAGAGATTAGTTTAATATTGCAAAGCATATTGTAACAAGATTCTTAAGTAGGTAAATCTTAGCTTAATTACAGCTTAGCCAATAATTCCTTTTAGCTTAACCAAATAATATAGCCTAAGGGAAACTGGAAATATTTATTCAGTTACTTGTTTTTGATTAGCATACATTAATTGTATATATTAGGAAAACTCAGTGTAGTAACTCAATGTGTGCACATGGGGTGCAATTGTAAGTCCAGCCTCTTTTTATCTGCCATCTTTGCCCTCACCACATAGAAACCTCTGCTAACTATCTGTCTGATTGTAGGCTAACTTTAATCTTTAATTTTCACACAGAAGGAACCAACAAGGATTAACTTTCTGAGTCTGGCTCAATCTGACTCATTAATATAATGCCTCCAGGTCCTCCTTGTTGCAAATGACAGGATTAATAAATACGCCATTGTGTAGGGACCAAGTTGATCTATGGTCTTAGCAATCTTGATGATGCTACAGAGAGAGAGAGAGAGAGAGAGAGAGAGAGAGAGAGAGAGAGAGAGAGAGAGAGAGAGAATGAATATGGGTATCTGAGTTGCTGTGGTATTTTTTTTTATTACTATTTTCTTTATTTACATTCCAAATGCTATCCCGAAAGTTCCCTATACCCCCACCCCCACCCCTGCTCCCCTACCCACCCACTCCCACTACTTGGCCCAGGCATTCCCTTGTGCTGGGTCATATAAAGTTTGCAAGACCAAGGGGCCTCTCTTCCTAGTGATGGCCGATTAGGCCATCTTCTGCTACATATGCAGCTAGAGACACAAGCTCAGGGGGGTACTGGTTAGTTCATATTGTTGTTCCACCTGCAGGGTTGCAGCCCCCTTCAGCTCCTTGGGTACTTTCTCTAGCTCCTCCATTGGGGACTCTGTGTTCCATCCAATAGCTGACTGTGAGCATCCACTTCGGTGTTTGCCAGGCTCTGGCATAGCCTCACAAGAGGCCGCAATATCAGGGTCCCTTCAGCAGAATCTTGCTGNCATGTGCATTAGTATCTAGGTTTGGTGGCTGATGATGGGATGGATTCCCGGATGGGGTAGTCTCTGGATAGTCCATCCTTTCATCTTAGCTCTAAATTTTGTCTCTGTACCTGTATCCTTTCATGCATCACCAAAAGCAACTGAAGACCAAAGAGTTTTCTGGATAAGAGGCATGGACTGTACTTATCTGTGGGTATAAGGCCAATTGTTTAGGGTGTGGTTAGTTTAGTTAAGTGGTAGTTGTAGGTTTTCCTCCAAGATACATCACTTCATTACTTCTCAGTAATTGTCTAAATTTTCAGTACCAGGCATGGTTTCCCTGTAGGTTTAGATTTTTCAAACGTACTTTACTTAGGGTTCTTAAACACTTCAACCTTTCCTCTAGCCCACCAACCAGAGAGACATAGGGAGAAAGGTTAATACGAAAAGGGAGTTATGAAC
Organism: Mus pahari; assembly: GCF_900095145.1. NCBI lineage: Eukaryota > Metazoa > Chordata > Mammalia > Rodentia > Muridae > Mus > Mus pahari. The sequence goes on along the minus strand of NC_034593.1, from coordinate 143,393,805 downwards.
GTGTTTAGAAGTAGTTCCTTGAGGTGATTCAATTCTTTGCTGTCAGTGGTCCAATTCAATAACAAACACCAAACATGAACCAGTAGTGGCTGCTTGAACTAACAGAAACAGCGAGGCTCTTATGAGTCTACACAAATCAACAGAAGTGGCCAGAATTAGCCAGAATACCACTGAGAAGTTCTTTGGTACATTTCTCTCTATAAAGTGAAGACCAAGGAAGAGCATCAAAGACCAGTGAAGTTTTGCACAACAGTGTATTGTGTGAAAATATCCTCTCACTGTTTGTGGGGTTCTGTTTATGTTCTTTCAAAGTATCATATGTCTTCTCAAGTGTCTGTTTTCAGCAAAACATCACATACCCTCTCACAAGATAGCTTTCAGAAAAATGTCACGTGACACACTGAGTAGTTTAAGAAGCCAGAAATTTCCACTCCATGTCCCTCTTGTTGAACTGATCTTAAGACCGACGAAAGAACTGTGGGTTACTACTAAGGTATGTATGTAACTACTGTGCCCCTAGGGATATTGTGCCATATAGACTGATGCTGTGGTTCATAGGCATCATAGCTGGATAGGACTATTGTCTGCTACTCTCCTTTAGAAGATTGCATGGCACCTTCTTGTACCATGAAAGCTGTTCCTCAGGAAAGAAGCTTCCGGAAAAGAAACTTTCAGATCAGATTTATCTCAGGGGCCTCTGGGACCTATGTCTAAAGTCTAAAGATCTGTAGTCTTCATCAATATGGACTTACCTACTACTTCTGAGGGACAACCAGGGACAATAGCAATAAGGTGTCTGCTTGAGAGTCTCCAGGACTTCACTAACAACTCAAAAGCTAGCTTCTCATGACTGTTTTGGGGATTTTGTTTGATACCCTTGGTTTCTTTGAAGGGATGTACAGAAAATTACAATCAATCAAAATAAAGAGTTGTAGAGTTCATTCTAAATGTAAACATTTACCAAAAAAACAAAAGTAAAAAACAACAAACAAACAAAAACTAAGTCTCAGACATCATTGCAGAAAGGTGGCAGAATTTTTGTTAGAACCAGAGGATTATGGTGTTTGCTATAAGAGTGTGTTTCCTAGTAGTAGTACAAGCTACATTCATAAAGTCTCACCACCATGACTTCTTAAACATGAGATGAAGAAGGTTAAAAAATAGAAATGCTAATGTGTACTGGGAAAACCCTGGGAGGTCTTACCTTAGCCTTACACAAAGAACTACAGAAAACTAAAGAATGCTGAGAATAGGAGAAACAGTATTCCCTGGGAAAGAACACACAGATTGTTGTCTTATTCACTTCTCTATTACTTTAGTAAAACAACACAACTAAGCAATTTATAAAGAAAAACATTTAGTTGGGGATTGTTCACAATTCAGAGGGTTAGTCAGCCCATGGTCTTCATGGCTACTGGCAGCATGCAGGTAGACACAGCTGAGAGCTCACATCTTATCCTCAAGTTGCAGGCAGAAGAAAGAAGGATTTGGGGCTACTGTGGGCATTTGAAATCTAATAGCCTATACCTAGTAACACACTTCTCCCACCAAGGTCATACGTCCTAATCATTTTTCAAATAGTTCACTCTCTGGTGATGAAGCATTAAAATATATGAGCCTATGAGAGTCATTTTCATCCAAAACGCCACAATTTTCTGACACAAAATGTCCAGCCCTGAAAACATTCATACAGTTAGCATTATATAGATGGACTAGTTTGATTTTATGAATATATCTATATCTATATCTATATACATATATATATGTAACAAAGATTAATGTAAAAAGAGGCCATGAATTATAAGAGAACAAAGATGATATATGGCAGAGTTTGGAGACAGGAGAGGGAAAGGAGAAATTATAGAGTTATAATACAATCTCAAAATAAAAAGAAGTGGTTAGAGAATGGGTGAGGGAGAGTAGAGAGGTGAGAGATAGAGAGAGAGAGACAGAGTTGGGACAAGAGGGAGGGAGGGAGGGAGGGAGGGAGGGAGAGACAGAGAGACAGAGAGAGGAAGAGACAGAGAGACAGAGAGACAGAGACACAGAGAGACAGAGAGACAGAGAGAGGAGTCCAGCAAAAACCAAGCTGCTACTTTTCCTCTTTTCATTCAGCCTAGGACTCTAGCCACATTCTGGTGTGTTTTCCAAGCTCAAGCTCAGTTACATCTCCATGGAAACCCCTTCACAGGCACATTTTATGCCATGTATATGTGAACAGGATTACTACACCATTTCTGGCAAGTGAGAGTCCTTTCCTTTTCCATTTCTGTGCCTTCTTCAGGTTGTTTCATGATTGTAAAGAAAAAGAAAGAAAGAAAGAAAAAAAAACACTGTAGAGGCCATAGGCATCTTTGCATAGATATATACCCAGATGTTTAATTACAGCATGGATGAATAGGATTGGCTTTATGAATTCTTTCTCAGCAATTTCCTGTTGATGTGTAATCTGCTCTGGAGTTTTTAATTTCATCACAGAAGTGGTGACATTACTCAGTTTGTTCATTGGTTCTACTGACCTTGTGATAGGATACTTAGATGTTTTTCTGGGCATTGTTCCATATCTTCTGAAAAGAGAAAGCCTATCCTGCTGCCTATTCTTGTATGAAATATTTTCTTTTCTTTTCCTTCTCTGACATTCCTCACTAAAACTTCCAGTATTGAACTGGACAAGAGTAGAGGGAGTGGACATCCTTTTCATATTCTATAGCATGTATAAACTATGGTCAGCTTTTGCACACTGGGTAGATGGCGACTGCAATGCACATTGTGTTGGTAAAATGTCATGCTCTATTTCAAATCACTGCTATGCTGCACTTGGAAGTGGAATTGACATTTTCTCCCTTACTCACATCCAGGAAAGTTGTCAAATTGTCCTCAAAGGCAGACTAAGGACCAAAGGGGCTCCCTAGCTCCATAACAGCAAGAAAGGAAATCAGCAAGCAGTGTTATCACTGTGTAATGGGAACACGCAAAAGATGGACCATTTCTGAAGTGGGAAGATAAGGTGGAAGCACTTCGGAGCACAGAACTCTGTTCTCAGACTCTTGGTAGGGAACTTCAATGTGCCTGTCTCAGGGTTCTCATGTCAGTGTCTGCTGTGTATTGAAAGCCCCAATTTCATCTTTTCACCCTCTTTACCCTCTCATCTGGCTCCTTACTGTTTGACACTGTGTCACCCAGTGGGCTGCTGTTTTGCTATTTGCTGCTTCTGTAATAATCTACATTTATTCTTTCACTCTTGTTTGCTCTATGCCTAATAAATGCTCTTGTTGTAAACCCACAACATAGCTATTATAAATGATTCTCTGAACCACATAGAACAATGGCTGTGGATTATTGATATTTGGTTTGATGTCTAGTCTTGGCATGCAGGGGAAGAGTGAGCCTCAATTGAGGAATTGGCTCCATCCAATTGCTTGGCTGGTGATGGATGATGAGTTTATGAAATGCTTGTCTATATCTAATGAGCTGGTCATTCAATATCCATCCTTTATCCTGTTGATATTGTGTATTATAATTATGGATTTTTTTCTGGTGTTTAACTATCATTAAATTTTGGGAATAAACTCATCTTTAAGAATAATTATGTTGACTTGCTTAGGGATTAAGTTCACTAGTATTTTGTTCTGAATTTTTTTTTCATTTTTATTCAACAGGAATATTGGTCCATGATTTTTGTTTGTGGCTTTTGATTCTTGTCAAGGTTTGATATCCAGTAATACTAGCCTCAGGATGAGTTTGTAAAGGTCCCTCCCTTTTAATTCCTTGAGTAGAATGAGGAGACTTGGTGAACTCTTTTGATTCCTGCAGTGAAGTTAGCTGTTTCTCACCTTTATCATAAGGCATTTTACAGTTGTTTTAGTTTCACTCCTCATTATTGGTCTGGTTGGGAATCCTGCAGTGCCATGCCTCAAATTCAGTAGGCTACTTGAATGTAAATATTAATCCATTATTCCAGGTTTTCTAAGTTGGTATGAACTAAGTGCTTATAGTTGCTACTTATAGTCCTTTACATGTCTGTGTAATCTTTACATGTCTGTGACATGTCTTTCTTCACTGACTATGTTTATTTGGGCCTTTCTCTTTTTCTAAGCCTGATTAAAGCTTTGTTAATACTATATTTTTTTTAAAAACTGACTTATTTATGAACAGTTTCTATATTAATTGTTTTATTCATTTCTATTCTTTATTGTTTCTTCTAACTTTGTGCTTGGCTTTCTTAGATAATACAATAGACAGTGAATTTATAATTTAAAATGTTTTAGGACCATCCAGAGACTGCCCCATCCATGGATCCATCCCATAATCAGCCAACCCTGGAGATAGAAAACCTAGGAAAGAGATTAGGAGCCATAGATGCAAGCATCATCAACAGAATACAAGAGATAATCTCAGGTTCAGAAGATACCACAGAAAACATTGACACAACAGTTAAATAAAATTCAAAATGCAAAAACCTCCTAACTCAAAACATCCAGAAAATACAGAACACAATGAGAAAACCAACAATAAGAGTAATAGGTAGAAGAAAGTGAAGATTCCTAACTTAAAGGGCAGTAAATATAGTTAACAACATTATAGAACAAAACATCCCTAATCTAAAGAAAGAGATACCATAAACATACAAGAAGCCTACAGAACTCCATAGGCTGGACCAGAAAAGAAATTCCTCCCAATACATAATAATCAAAACAACAAATGCCCAAAACAAAGAATGAGTATTAAAAGCAGTAAGGGGAAAAGGTCAAGTAACATATAAAGGCAGGCCTATTAGAATTACACCAGACTTCTCACCAGAGACTATGAAAGCTGGAAGACCCTGGGCAGATGTCCTACAGACCCTAAGAGAACACAAATGCCAGGCCAGGCTATTATGCCCAGCCAAACTCTCAATTAACATAGATGGAGAAACCGAGGTATTCCATGAGAAAACCAAATTTACACAATATCTTTCCACAAATCCAGCCCTAAAAGGCTAATAAACAGAAAACTCCAACCTAAGGAGGGAAATTATACCCTAGAAAAAGGAAGAAAGTTATATTCTTTCAACAAACCTAAAAGAAGATAGCTACACAAACATAATTAAACCTCTAACAACAAAAATAACAGGAAGCAACAATCACTGTTCCTTAATATCTCTTAACATCAATGGACTCAATTCCCCAATAAAAAGACATAGACCCAGCTTCTGAGAAATATCCCATTTCTGATTCCAGTAATCAGGTGCCTTTCCCACCCGAGGAGGGGTGTCTGCCCAGGAGCAGTCTCCAGGCTTGAACTGGTAGGAGGGCCATCTTTGCTCTGGTGCACTGCTGGGGAGAGGGCGGCCTGCAGAAGTGACACAGCTTCTAGGAAAGATCCCATTTCTGGCTCCAGTCTTCCGGCACCTTTCCCACCCAAGGAGGGGTATCTGCCCGGGAGGAGCCTCAAGGCCTGAGCTTGCAGGAGAGCCTTCTTTACTCCGGTTCGCTTAGGCTCCAGTCTGCGCTGGCTAGAGTGTGGACCACAGAAACTACACAGCTTCAGGACAGACAGAAGCAACCTAATTTCCGGGACAGACCCTGTTTTGGGCTCCAGGAATTTGGGCACCTTCCTCACCAGAGACTATGAAAGCCAGATGATCCTGGACAGATGTGATACAGACCCTAAGAGAACACAAATGCCATCCCAGGCTGCTATACCCAGCAAAACTCTCAATTACCATAGATGGAGAAACCAAAGTATTCCATGACAAAACCAAATTCACACAATCTCCATCCAGGAATCCAGCCCTTCAAAGGATAATAAAGGGAAA